>NC_087260.1:8629700-8772200 GCF_037042905.1 Lytechinus pictus
GCTGTAGCAAATCAGATTAAACTTCTTGTTTCAAGGAGCAGATTAACAATCAATCACTAATTTGCCATTAACTGCAAGACATTATGATTGATTTAGGGACCAAAAATAGACTTGCAATTGATCGCAAGTTTCTTGCAACACCCCATAAATCTTTCTGTGCAATACAAAAAATGATCCCCACGGAACCAACTCACTGTTCATCAAGCCCTTTTGGGATCCAACGATTTGAAACAGGGGCGGATACAGAATTTTCCAAAATAGGGGCACATTTTCCCGATGAAAATTTGACAAGCAAAAAAAAAAAAGTTTTCACCTAAAATTGAAGGTCATTTCATCCGCGGAAAATTTGACAAGCATTAAAAGGGCCTCACTTTCAAAGGGTGGGGGCACACTTAAGTAAAAGCGGTATATTTACGTTACAACTTTTGATTATGGCTCTCAAAGGGGGGGGGGTACGGGCCGGCTGTGCCCCCCTCCCCCTGTATCCGCCACTGATTTGAAATGAAAAGACTTTTTAAAAATGGTGAAATAATTATGAGGGAACCTGAATAAATAAAAAAAATGCAAAGCTTTTTCAGTCTGCAGGATCCATGAAAGTATCAAGTCTTGATCTATAGGAGAGGACACGTACTATAACTCGATTTCATAGAGAAATGCCGAAATATAACAATAACAATTGTTTGTATTCAAAGGGGAAATTCACACTGAAGAAAAGTTTGTTGTAAAAATAGCATAAAGATATAATTCAAAAAATATTGGTGAAGGTTTGAGGAAAATCCATTAAAGATTAAGAAAGTTATAAGAATTTTAAAATGTGCATTTCTAACGTCATTAATGAGCAGCTGCCCCATAAGTATATTTTTGTAATAGAGTATCGAAGTGTGACGTCAGTTGCCATGGTGACATGGTGTCATGGCGGGCTGGTTCTAAATAGAGTCGCAGCTGACGATCGTCTGTACACATTTGTATGACTTGCTCGTCTGAAAAATAGGTTGCAAGCGATCAAATTCCGATAGCAATTTCTCCTTATATGAGAAACACACGCTTTTATTCGGCGGGTTCATTTGTTTAGAACCAGGCCGCCATGGCATCATGGCAACTGACGTCATCGCTTCGGTACTCTCTATAAAATGCATAAAACTGTTCAGGAACGGGAGTGAAATGATATGTCTACTGATATATTGAAGGTACAGTAAAAACCTTTTTTTCAATATTCTGAGAAAATGACACATTTCATTGATTTCTTACCATACGATTTGTAGTTAAGCTGCTCGCATATGACGTCACAAATCAAATAATTGAAATTCTAACTTTTTTTATTCTTGATGGACTTTTCTCAAACCTTCGGCAATATTTTTATTATTTTTTAGCTATTTTTACGATAGGGGTGAACTTCCCCTTTGAAATATTGATGAAAACATTAAACTTTGTTTACCACTGATCCGGATGACCAAGAGCCAATAACTGTTTCGATTTCGACAAAATGAAGTCGCATTATGTTCATGTTTTTGGTGGTGTCCGATTCATTTTTCAAACTACGCAGAATAACAGTGACGTAATGAGCAAAAACTTTTGAGAGGGGCCAGACATGGCATTATGGAGCAAAATTCTTTTAGTTTCTTTTAGTTTTCTTTCCCTTTTCTAAATCTGTTGAATATAATAGAATATGCATCCCACTTTCGCGGATTGATTTCTTTAAAGAAAAATCCTGTTGATATCAGAAATGATCAAATACGCCATCTTTCCGTTATCATAACTATGTATGATTTTTTGTTTGGGTTTCAAAATGATCATAGTTGGCATGGTTAGTAAACCTGCAGGCAATTTCATTGTGTGACCAAAAATAAAATCGATAGGTATGGTTTGTGCAATACATCCAAATGACAATAAGAATGATACCCTTTAGATATAAATTTTATTCGTTCATATTCAGTATGTAACGTATTAGACCTAGCATTGTAATAAAAATATGTTTCGAAATGAATTGTACACGTAATATTTTCCTCCTTGTCTTATGCATCCAATCTCTTTTTTCATTCGTTGCATTTGAATGAAAAAAGAATACGCTACAGTGAAAATCGAAATGAGATGTTACACCTAGTATCCACTGTCACGAATTACGTCACTACTGAAACCGTGGTCTTAGTCGTGGAATGATCGTAGTGATCGTATCCCATCGTACCAGACAGATCGTGTAAGAACAGTCGTGGCAATCGTAATGTGTGTATAAATATATATATATATATATTTTCTGATGAAGCCCTATGGGCGAAAATTTGATCAACTTTTCTATCTACGGTTGTTTTATTCACCTTGTATTTTGCTTTATACTATCACAACCGACGCAGGACCTTCATTTTTATTCTTGTCTGATATATATATATATATATATATATATATATATATATATATATATATAGTGTGATGATAAGTTTACTTCTACCAATCGCTGTTGAGTTGTGAATATTAAACATAATGAGATGAGGCGAGGCCAACTCAACAGATGACGCAGGACACCATTATTTGCTTTAGCTTTCGTCTTTTAATTGAGACTTCGTCAGAAGCGTCTGAAAAATATGAGGAGATACAACATCCAAGTTTGTTTTGCACATCAATGAATTATCACCCCGCCTCATCTCATTATATATTTATATATACATATAAGCTGTTGTACATGTATAACTTTACACATATGTATACTTTCTCCCATACGTGTACTGTATCAAAGCAATAGCTTTGATCCAGCTGAAGCATGGCGGCTTGTCTTTGTTCGAAACCCACCTTCACCCGACAAAGGAAATTATAATTCGTATAGTGTCGAAAATCTGTCTATCTGACGGTCAATCGGATCGGGGTCGCCCTAGCTACTAACCCGTCTCTGTGGTCTAGTGGTTAAGGCACCGGCGTTCAAAGCTGGAGACACGGGTTCGATTCCCGGCAGAGACATTTTTTCGGCATCACCAATTTTTCCAAAGGGTAGATAGCTCTGGGGAACCTTGATTTAAGCTACGCCTACCATTGTTCTCTTCATCCATTTCTTTACAATATATATATATATATGTATATACACACACACATTACGATTGCCATATATATGTATATAATGCAATAACAGAAAAAGATGGTAGAACGAAGGCGATGAAGAAACAAATAAAGGCGGAAGATATAAGAGAGAAAGAAAGAAAGAAAGAATGAGAGAAAAATAGATAGATTGATAGATAGATAGATAGATAGATAGATAGATAGATAGATAGATAGATAGATAGATAGATAGGTAGGTAGGTAGGTAGATAGATAGATAGAAGGGCGGATGTGGGAAGTGTAATGTCAAAAGAATAGTAAGAACGAGAAGGGTGACAGTAGAACAATAAATATAGATATAAAATAAACACGAGATAAATTTAGTGACAAGAGGGCCAAAGGAGATAATAAAAGATAACGAGAAATAGAAAGTCAGATTGACGGAACACAAAAGAGTGTGGTTTGAGTTTTCGAAGACAAATCCAATTAGTAAATCATATCAATTGTTATGATGATATTAGAAACGATAGCTTTAGTTTTCTGATTGGTCGTACGCAGGGGCGGATCCAGGGGCGGTATTCTGAACATTGTCTTTTCTCCATATTTTATCTTATCTCAGAGATATGACAAAGTCGGTATTCTGGTGGATGTCATAACTTTTGTCACAAATATTGTCATAAATTTCGTCTCTTCTCTTTGGCGCGCACCAAAAATATGCGGCTTTGAATGCGCGTAATCCTTTTATACAAGCAAAAGATATGACAAAATTTATGACAGGGGGGTAGCAGTCATAAATATTGTCAAATATCTTTTAGTTCCAAATATCTCGATACCCTGTCGACTGAATGTCAAGCATATAATGATATTATTTAGATTAGATTGTGGTATTAGTCTTACTCGTCATCCATGACAATTTTCAAAACTATTTTTTCATGCTACAATTAGTTAGGCCCCACATATCTATTCCTCCTTTATTTCTCTGTTTTCCTTCTTTTTCTACTTCTCCTTTAAAATCCTTCACAACTCCCTGTCTCTCTGTGTAATTAAACGCATCAATATTCGCGTAGTTGCGCGATGCCAACCTGTCACGGGGCCTTCCTATTGGCTAGAAGGGCTCCCACTGGGAACTAACGATGATTTTGATTGGATTGCTTCCGAAAAGATGGGCGGGAACTTTGACAGATATGACAGGGAAAAGACAATGTTCAGAATACCGATTTGTGACAATCATAGCGGTGTCACATCTCGGAGAGAAATGACAAAATTTATGACAAAAGTTATGACAGTGTTCCAGAATACCGCCCCAGGATTTTCCAATCGGGAGAGGGTACATTTTCCCGATGAAAATTTGACAACCCAAAAAAAAGTCCTCACTTTCAAAGTGGGGGGCACACTTGAGTAAAAACGGTATATTTACATTACCAGTTTTGATTATGGCTCTCAAAAAGGGGGCACGGGCCGGCTGTGCCCCACCCCCGTGGATCCACCACTGGTCGTACGTACAATGTATTTCTGGCAATGAGACTAGATTCAAAACAATATATTAATGCTTTACGATTTAATGAACGCATTATCCTTCAACAGTAATAATCATTTTCTCTCATTATTTCCCCTTCTTTCTCTATCTGTTGTTCGTAGACCTTTTCTTTTGAGAATAATATAATGAATATGGTGAAATTAGTTGTATTTTCTTTACCGTACTGCACATTTTGTCTGTGGGACGTGAATTGTATACGAAGAGAAATCATTGTCGTGGAATAATTAACTTTTTATTAGTGTTGTTAAATTTTCACCATCTTACCGTGTATAATCAAGGCAATAACGACTTTTACAGCTTTCCATCTCTACAATATTCGCAAGAGTGTGAGAGAGGGGGTTTAATTAGTGAGAGTTGTTGTGGATGTATCTGGCCCATTAATGATCGTGTCGTCTTGGCAGAAGACATTGCACAACGTCTAGTTGTTCTCAGAACATTGTCCGATAAACGATACGGAGGAATCATCATTCTGTCCCGCAAACCAGTCGAGTACAAAGTCGTAACATTTGTTTTAACCGATCAAGTTGTTATATTTAACCATGAAGAATACCATTTCATTGGCAGGGTTTCTTTCTATCTTGACTGTGTTACTTATAGCAGGTGAGTTTTCTAACGCCTCATGGGGACAGGCCAAACCGTAATAAGCTAATATTAATTTTAAAGGAACTATGTATTTATATATGTCTGTGGATCACTATCTAAAAATTTATGAGGGCCTCTTGAAAATAGCCGTTAAAGTAGAAATCTCCAATGGATGATGAAATAGAATAAACACTGGTAAGTACCATTGTTTGTCTATACATCTATATACATACATTATGGAAACACACTAAATGTGACATTTCCTCTGTTAAAAAAAACTACACTTTTGTAGAAATGACACGTATTGCCATGGCAACCAGAGGGAGTGAATCATGCGGCGAGGGCTTCAATCTCAACTTCACCATACCAATGTTTGAGATCTGTCCACAAATGCTTGGTAAAGATGGCGAGATGAGGCCAAGTATCCCGAAGCTGATTCCATCTTCCCTACCACAGGGACACGGATGCGAGAGCCAACCCAAGAAGCGAGTGTCAGGACATCGAATATGTCGACTCCCAGGAAAGTTAAAGACTCATGTTCAGTCTTGAACATTATTTCAATTCTGCTGATCGACATTGATCAAGATATTTTGGGTAGTTTGCTCCCTGGGGTGGTCCCCGGGGCCGGTTGTCAAATAGGTCCGGAGGGTGGAGGTCATTGGACCCCGTGGGTCAGATTAGTCCGTGGTGTCAGATTGCTCCTCAGGGGTAAGATTGGACCCCGAGGGTCAGAAGTTGGTCCCTGGGGTTAGATTGGTCCTCAGGGGTCAGACTCGACTCGAAGGTCAGATACTTTTCATGCTTGTGGCCACAATAAGTATTAATTTCTTCAATTGAACCCAATTAATACTTGCATTTCAATTAAAAAAACAATATTCATTGAAAAACGACTAGAATGCAAATGATTTCCATTAGAAAAAAAATGTAGCTTGATTTTTACACGTTCTTTTTCCTCTTTTTTTGTATTTAAACTTAACGATATTAAGTACCCATTTTTTTAATTTTCAAGGGGATCCACACTTTACAAGCATTGCTTTATTGTATCCCCTCATTTTCATTTCCATATGCTATATTTTTTACTGCTTTTTAAAATGTTAATCAATTTATTTTAATTTCATTTATACAGTGCGTATCAAAAAAAGGTTTACACTTTAAAAAAGCCCTGGGAATTAAAAAATATACAACATGTGGGTATTTTTTTCACATATAATCTTGGGTTTGGGTCTCATCTATCCAATGAAAGTAAAAGTTTTGACAGAATGTCACACTTGAGTGAGCACTGTTCATTTTTTCTAAAGCTCGCAGAAATCTGTTTGCGCAGAAATGCTCGTTTTCACGCTGTGTTAAGGGGAAAGTGCGAAATCAAACTTACCCAGCGAAACATTTCTCATACATTACCCTTGCACTTTTAGTCAATAGAAATAAAACGGATACATTCAAGCATTTTGTAACAATTTTGCCACCCAAATTGAAATTTCAACACTTAGTAAGCACAACCTTTACCTTTTTTGTGCCAGCTGGATCTCAGGACATAACTGAATCTTAACAGAAGTTTATATCAGACATCTCCAGCATTTTTTTACTAAGTTTTTATCATTTAAAGTAGGTTTACATTTTATTTTTCATTTAATACTTGTTTCTCCACACTTTTCCCAAGCTTGGCAATGATTAACAACATGAAAATCAAGCCTAAGCCACTTCATGTAAATCACAGCTCAGTGTAAAGCAAATATCGTCACGATGGCCTCGGTGTGTGGGGGAGTGTGGTGGGGCGCAATGCACTCTTCAGAGTGTTTTGGGCAAGGAAACAAGTTAAAAAAGGTAAAAGATATCTTCAAATCAATTTTACTAGCTAAATTCCACGCGTTCTTCATGATTAAGGTTTACTTTTATTCGCATAAATATTTCAAAGCTCTGCGCAAATCATTTTCACTAACTTTTCAAAAGTAAGTGGTGCTCACTCCAGCGGAAATATTTTTCGACAGTTATATCGTCATTTGCTTAAATGGATCTGTATCAATATTAAAGAGTGGAAAAATCTTCAGGATATTACAAACATAAAATTTTACAGGATTTTTTCTAAGTGTAAACTTTTTTTTGATATGCACTTTATAACTTTCTTTGGATGGAAATGAAATAAAGAATTGAATTATTTTATGGAATTGAATTATCTATCACTTTAAGAAATTAAACTAGAAACTATTAAAAATCACGTACATACGTGATTTTTTTTTCTTTTTACAGATTGTCATAGTAATCCATGTGAAAACGGCTGGTGTGAGGAGACTATGATCGGTTTCAAATGCCATAGTCGAGCAGAGAATTCTGGTAGGTGATAATTGAATGTTTTGATTTGACAAGAATCTTGTCATCTTTACCAGAAAAGTGTGGACTTGTGTACGTATCTATAAGGGAGGTTTGGACAACATCACTACACGGGATGAAAATCACATACATGATAGCAAAGCCTAGATGTTCTTTAAAACAAAAATCAACGTAAATGACAAAACAGAATGAAATTTAAGCTAATATTAATTTTAAAGGAACTATGTATATATATCTGTTTGTGGATCACAATTCAAACATTTATGAGGGCCTCTTGAAAATAGCCGTTAAAGTAGAAATCTCCAATGGATGATGAAATAGAATAAACACTGGTAAGTACCATTGTTTGTCTATACCTCTATATACATTATGGAAACATAATAAATGTGACATTTCCACTGTTAAAAAAATACACTTTTGTAGAAATGACACGTATTGCCATGGCAACCAGAGGGAGTGAATCATGCGGCGAGGGCTTCAATCTCAACTACACCATACCAATGTTTGAGATCTGTCCACAAATGCTTGGTGAAAATGGCGAGGTGAGGCCAAGTATCCCGAAGATGATTCCATCTTCCCTACCACAGGGACACGGATGCGAGAGCCAACCCAAGAAGCGAGTGTCAGGACATCGAATATGTCGACTCCCAGGAAAGTTAAAGACTCATGTTCAGTCTTGAACATTATTTCAATTCTGATGAATTGATCAAGATATTTTGGGTAGTTTGCTCCCTGGGGTGGTCCCTGGGGCCGGTTGTCAAATAGGTCCGGAGGGGGAGGTCATTGGACCCCGTGGGTCAGATTAGTCCGTGGTGTCAGATTGTTCCTCAGGGGTAAGATTGGACCCCGAGGATCAGAAGTTGGTCCCTGGGGTTAGATTGGTCCTCAGGGGTCAGACTCGACTCGAAGGTCAGATACTTTTCATGCTTGTGGCCACAATAAGTATTAATTTCTTCAATTGAACCCATTTAATACTTGCATTTTAATAAATTTCAATAAAAAAAACAATATTCATTGAAAAACGACTAGAATGCAAATGATTTCCATTAGAAAAAAATGTAGCTTGATCTTTCCACGTTCTTTTCATCTTTTTTCGTATTTAAACTTAACAATATTAAGTACCCATTTTTTTTTATTTTCAAGGGGGATCCACATTTTACAAGCATTGCTTTATTGTATCCCCTCATTTTCATTTCCATATGCTATATTTTTTACTGCGTTTTAAAATGTTAATCAATTCATTTTAATCTCATTTATATAACTTTCTTTGGATGGAAATGAAATATAGAATTGAATTATTTCATGGAATTGAATTGAATTATCTATCACTTTAAGAAATTAAACTAGAAACTATTAATACGCCAACACGTACATACGTGATTTCTTTTTCTTTTTACAGATTGTCATAGTAATCCATGTGAAAACGGCTGGTGTGAGGAGACTATGATCGGTTTCAAATGCCATAGTCCAGCAGAGAATTCTGGTAAGTGATGATTAAATGTTTTGATTTGACAAGAATCTTGTCATCTTTACCAGAAAAGTGTGGACTACGTATATCTTTATTGGAGGTTTGGACGTCATCACTACACGGGATGAAAAACAAATACATGATAGATTGGCCTAGATGTTCTTTAAAAAAATCAACGTACATGACCCAAAAAGGAATGAAATATACAACAATAGTGTATTTATTGCATTAACAAACTGGGGGTACAAGTAAAAATTTGGAGGGGAGGGGCACTTTGTTTTACCGAAAAAGGCTAAAGAAAACTTACATTAAATTGTGCATTCTTGCACACTTTATCGATGGGTTTTCCTGGTCTTAGCACTTATGCTAAGTAAGGAAATTCAAAGTAGTTAATAGGAAGATTATCAGTCGTGTCAGTAATGAATTTTAATCAGGGAGTAGCGTAGATAGGCCTATTGGCTGTCTGCTACTTCCTCCCATTTATTGCCTTAATATGTAATTTGTTATTTTGTCCACATTTTACAATTCATGTTATTTTATTCTATTAAGGAATCATTTGATTGATTGATTGATCTCCATATACTGTATCGTATTTGTAATATATAGAGATGTGAAATAAATGAATTTTGATAAACGGCGATAAGAGCACCCCACTTCTCTATGTTTTAATAGGGCCTACTTTAAGTCATATAGTCACCATAATTAATGGGGGGTTTCTCTCTCTCTCTCTCTCTCTCTCTCTCTCTCTCTCTCTCTCTCTTGCAGCCACTCTCCCTCGTTCTGTGACGACTACCATGACTACAAGACAGAACGTTGACACCAAAAACATCACATCACCTTCTTCTCCAGAACCCGAGACCACCTCTCGCAAACCACAAACCACTCTACCAAGTAAGTCCAAGGTCCCGTAACACAAAGATTAGTGATTAATCTTACGCTTGATTTTCATGATTAATTGTACATTGTACTCAATGTAATCAATCGTTAAAAAATGTTCTACGATGAATGCTGAGGTTTGTGTTACCGCCCCAAGATTAAGGTTCAAACAACAATGATAATGCATTAACTATAATTATCTACTGCAGCCACTCTCCCTCGCTCTGTGACGACTACCATGACTACAAGACAGAACGTTGACACCAAAAACATCACATCAACTTCTTCTCCAGAACCCGAGACAACCTCTCCCAAACCACAAACCACTCTACCAAGTAAGTCCAAGGTCCCGTAACACAATGATAAGTGATTAATCTTACGCTTGATTTTCATGATTAATTGTACATTGTACTCAATGTAATCAATCGTTAAAAAATGTTCTACGAAGAATGCTAAGGTTTGTGTTACCGCCCCCAGATTAAGGTTCACACAACAATGATAATGCATTAACTATAATTATCTACTGCAGCCACTCTCCCTCGTTCTGTGACGACTACCATGACTACAAGACAGAACGTTGACACCAAAAACATCACATCAACTTCTTCTCCAGAACCCGAGACAACCCCTCCCAAACCACAAACCACTCTACCAAGTAAGTCAAGGGTCCCGTAACACAATGATAAGTGATTAATCTAACGCTTGATTTTCATGATTAATTGTACATTGTTCTCAATGTAATCAATCTTTAAAAAATGCCATACGAAGAGTGCTGATGTTTGTGTTACCGCCCCAAGATTAAGGTTCAAACAACAATGATAATGCATTAATTATAATTATCTACAGCAGCCACTCTCCCTCGTTCTGTGACGACTACCATGACTACAAGACAAAATGTTGACACCAAAAACATCACATCAATGTCTTCTCCAGAACCCGAGACAACCTCTCCCAAACCACAAACCACTCTACCAAGTAAGTCCAAGGTCCCGTAACACAAAGATTAGTGATTAATTGTACATTGTACTCAATGTAATCAATCGTTAAATAATGCTCTACGAAGAGTGCTGAGTTTTGTGTTACCGCCCCCAGATTAAGGTTCAAACAACAATGATAATGCATTAACTATAATTATCTACTGCAGTCACTCTCACTCGTTCTGTGACGACTGCCATGACTACAAGACAGAACGTTGACACCAAAAACATCACATCAACGTCTTCTCCAGAACCCGAGACAACCTCTCCCAAACCACAAACCACTCTACCAAGTAAGTCCAGGGTCCCGTAAAACAAAGATTAGTGATTAATTGTACATTGTACTCAATGTAATCAATCGTTAAAAAATGTTCTATGATGAATGCTGAGGTTTGTGTTACCGCCCCCAGATTAAGGTTCAAACAACAATGATAATGCATTAACTATAATTATCTACTGCAGTCACTCTCACTCGTTCTGTGACGACTGCCATGACTACAAGACAGAACGTTGACACCAAAAACATCACATCAACGTCTTCTCCAGAACCCGAGACAACCTCTCCCAAACCACAAACCACTCTACCAAGTAAGTCCAGGGTCCCGTAAAACAAAGATTAGTGATTAATTGTACATTGTACTCAATGTAATCAATCGTTAAAAAATGTTCTATGATGAATGCTGAGGTTTGTGTTACCGCCCCCAGATTAAGGTTCAAACAACAATGATAATGCATTTACTATAATTATCTACTGCAGTCACTCTCCCTCGCTCTGTGACGACTACCATGACTACAAGACAGGACGTTGACACCAAAAACATCACATCAACGTCTTCTCCAGAACCCGAGACAACCTCTCCCAAACCACAAACCACTCTACCAAGTAAGTCCAGGGTCCCGTAACACAAAGATTAGTGATTAATTGTACATTGTACTCAATGTAATCAATCGTTAAAAAATGCTCTACGAAGAAGAGCAAAATTAAGGTTCAAACAACAATGATAATGCATTAACTATAATTATTTAATGCAGCCACTCTCCCTCGTTCTGTGACGACTGCCATGACTACAAGACAGAACGTTGAAACCAAAAATATCACATCAACTTCTTCTCCAGAACCCGAGACAACCTCTCCCGAACCACAAACCACTCTACCAAGTAAGTCCAAGGTCCCGTAACACAAAGATTAGTGATTAATTGTACATTGTACTCAATGTAATCAATCGTTAAAAAATGTTCAACGAAGAATGCTGAGTTTTTTGTTACCGCCCCCAGATTAAGGTTCAAACAACAATGATGATGCATTAATTATAATTATCTACTGCAGCCACTCTCCCACGTTCTGTGACGACTGCCATGACTACAAGACAGAACGTTGACACCAAAAACATCACATCAACTTCTTCTCCAGAACCCGAGACAACCTCTCCCAAACCACAAACCACTCTACCAAGTAAGTCCAGGGTCCCGTAACACAATGATACGTGATTAATCTTACGCTTGATTTTCATGATTAATTGTACATTGTACTCGATGTAATCAATCGTTAAAAAATGCTCTACGAAGAATGCTGAGGTTTGTGTTACCGCCCAAAGATTAAGGTTCAAACAACAATGATAATGCATTAACTATAATCATCTACTGCAGTCACTCTCCCTCGCTCTGTGACGACTACCATGACTACAAGACAGAACGTTGACACCAAAAACATCACATCAACTTCTTCTCCAGAACCCGAGACAACCTCTCCCGAACCACAAACCACTCTACCAAGTAAGTCCAAGGTCCCGTAACACAATGATAAGTGATTAATCTTACGCTTGATTTTCATGATTAATTGTACATTGTACTCAATGTAATCAATCGTTAAAAAATGCTCTACGAAGAGTGCTGAGTTTTGTGTTACCGCCCCTAGATTAAGGTTCAAACAACAATGATAATGCATTAATTATAATTATCTACTGCAGCCACTCTCCCTCGTTCTGTGACGACTACCATGACTACAAGACAGAATGTTGACACCAAAAACATCACATCAACTTCTTCTCCAGAACCCGAGACAACCTCTCCCAAACCACAAACCACTCTACCAAGTAAGTCCAATGTCCCGTAACACAATGATAAGTGATTAATCTTACGCTTGATTTTCATGATTAATTGTACATTGTACTCAATGTAATCAATCGTTAAAAAATGCTCTACGAAGAATGCTGAGTTTTGTGTTACCGCCCCTAGATTAAGGTTCAAACAACAATGATAATGCATTAATTATAATTATCTACTGCAGCCACTCTCCCTCGTTCTGTGACGACTAACATGACTACAAGACAGAATGTTGACACCAAAAACATCACATCAACTTCTTCTCCAGAACCCGAGACAACCTCTCCCAAACCACAAACCACTCTACCAAGTAAGTCCAAGGTCCCGTAACACAATGATAAGTGGTTAATCTTACGCTTGATTTTCATGATTAATTGTACTCAATGTAACCAATCGTTAAAAAATGCTCTACGAGGAATGCTGAGTTTTGTGTTACCGCCCCTAGATTAAGGTTCAAACAACAATGATAATGCATTAATTATAATTATCTACTGCAGTCACTCTCCCTCGCTCTGTGACGACTACCATGACTACAAGACAGAATGTTGACACCAAAAACATCACATCAACTTCTTCTCCAGAACCCGAGACAACCTCTCCCAAACCACAAACCACTCTACCAAGTAAGTCCAAGGTCCCGTAACACAATGATAAGTGATTAATCTTACGCTTGATTTTCATGATTAATTGTACATTGTAATCAATAGTTAAAAATGTTCTACGATGAATGCTAAGGTTTGTGTTACCGCCCCCAGATTAAGGTTCTAGACTAATGTTCTTAATATCCTTTGGATTGAACATAACCTTGTACACCAGTGCTTCCACAACTTAAAACTTAAATTCCTTTTTGAGCTTCGAAAATTCCTTAGATTTGGTTACAATTCCTTGTATTGATTTTATATATATATATTTATATATATATATATATATATTTGTGTGTGTGTGTGGGTGAGGGTGTGTGTGAGGGTGTGTGTGAAGGAGGGTGAGGGTGCGTGTGTGTGTGAGGGTGTGTGTGTATGTGTATGTATTGTCTTATATTTTAACAGATTATTATTAAAATGATATTTTACCCCCTTCCCCCATTCTTTTTTTTTTTTGGGGGGGGGGGTTCATGCCCCAACCCTCTCACTCATCTGTAGGGGAGTGTTGTGTGGTACAAAACTTAATTTTATTTCTAGTATTCCGACCTGAAAACGGGGCATTATTAATAAGCTCTATGATAATAGCATGCTTATTTAATTTTAATAATCGATCAATCGATCCCAGTCAAAGGGGGCAGTTTAAGGATCAATAATTTTACAAGGACTCATGCAGAATAATGCGAGGGCGTAGCGCTAGCAGATTTTTTTTTATATCCAAAAATGATATATTATTCAAAATTATTCAATTATATATTATTCAAAAAAAAAAAAAAAAATATCCAGCACTATCTTTTATCATTGACAATAACCATATAATCGTGATGCGTACGTCTTTACGGTTTCGCTAGGCTGATATCCAGCCTTGTATTAGGTGAAAATTGCACATTTTCTCATATTTATTTCATTATAGTTTATTTTCCTAGATTTTTACTTTGATTTCCTTGAACATTTTTTGACTTTTTTCATTTTTCCTCGCAATTCCTTGAATTTTCAAAATTCCTTGGAAAAATCCTTGCGGTGTCAAAAATTCCGTCATATTCCCCAAAACAAGGAAAATTTCTTGCATGTTGAAGCACTGTTGTACACTGTCAAAACGCTGCTTTGAAATTTTAAGCACATTGATTTAGCCCGTCACTATGGCAACTATTGTTTATCTTTAAGACAATCTGTTTGAACTTTTAAACAAGTTGAAATTTTAGATTTTTGGGGGAAGTATAAACAATTGCTTAAAACTGTTAAAAAAATGGATGTTAGAAAGACGGGCTTAAACTTCCTATTGGAACTTTTAGACAACGTGAAAAAGTCATTTAAACTTTTGAACAAGTCGATTTAAAATGTTTAACAGTTGTTTAACATACAAAAAATAGTTGTTAGAGTGACGGGCTTAAACAAGGTGCTTATCATTTTAAACAGCGTTTCTACAGTAAATGGAGTAAATATTACATGATATGATTTTAGGCCTGTAACTTATAATTTGTGACCGATTTGCGGGTGTTTAAAAGAAGGACTGAACAACAAAAATAAGTTATTCAAATGCATTATACATTCAATTTGATATATCTCATCCTATACAGCGATTGTAACAAATTATACGTCACAAATATCCTCGACCATCAAATCGGAGTCTACAGAAGCTTGGACCACCATATTTAACCCTAACACCAGTCAACCAAGTAGGTTTTGTTTAATCAAGGTTTTGATTATCATTAAGAGAGAAAGAAAGAAAAAAAAACTATAATAAAAGAAAGAACATGTAACAGCACAAAGGGATAGTAGGCAGGTAAACCTATTTAAGAGATCTTGGAGATTTTTCCTGAAAATTACTTTGTCCAAGAAGAGTTCAAAAGAAAATTCGATCTTGAGGTCCAATGACAGCGCACATGCCATTCACCCATCGAAAACACAAAAGGTTATTTTTTATTCCATTCTGCTCTTTCTATTCTAGGCCTTAATGCCTGTGACCTCAAGCCTTGTAGAAATGGAGGTACTTGCTCAAGCACAGCACCGTCGATGTATAAGTGCACATGTAACGCAGGACACACTGGAACGCACTGTGAATTTCGTAAGTATGCAATTGAGAAAAAAGATTTCCTCCCTTAAAAAAAGTGAATAAAATCTCGGAATAAATTCACTAGATTAAGAGAGAATTTCTCTTGTTTGGTAACTTTAATCCCTTCAACATTTGAAATTTATGTTAACTATAAATTCACAAGACACTACCAACGGAGTGAAAAGCGATTGAAAATTCACTCTTTTTTCTTTTAGAGAGAGATAGAGAGAGAGTCATTTTACATATCCTGTGGAGGAGGGGCACTCAAGTATAATGGCAAAATGGGTATATGAAGCCCTTCGGACCCCCTTTTATACGTCTTGCCAACTGTTCCTAAGATTGAGCAACCCGTTCTCCCCCGTTTGCAGGGTACGCATTTTCAGGCGTCAGTACTCACCGCCCCCCCCCCCTCTCATTTCATGAAGTTAAATTCTAGTTACCAAGCTATGGTGGCCCTGAAGGGACATCGCAAATAGACCAAATCGCGAATATTCACGACGAAATTCACGACGTCGCCAATTTCGTCGTGAATTTCGTCGTCAATTTGAATATTCACGCCGAAATTGGCGACGTCGTGAATTTCGTCGCCAATTTCGTCGTGAATTTGTTTTGCTTGCCTGGGCGGTATGCGGATTGAAACCAATTCGTCTGCTGCGAATTCCTCCACTCACAACAGGGTCTACATTCATTTAGTCTAATGCAATTCTGTCCATTAACTTTTCGCCTAACAACCATATGGTCCAATAACCATTTGGTCCAGTCATCACTTCGTCTAATCACCAGTTCGTCTATGACAATTTCGTCTCATAACTAGTTGGTCTAATATCAATTTTATTTTCCTTAATTTCACCCAATTAACACTTAGTTCAATTAGACCAAATGGCATATGGAATAAATGGCAATTGGACCAACTTGGTTATTAGACGAAATGGCAGTTAGACCATGTGGATAGTGGACGAACTAATGGTAGACCAAATGATAGCAGACGAGCTGGCATTAGATCAATTGAAAATAAACCATTGAAACGACAGAATGATGTTCACTGCTATCCATATGCATAGGCGGATCCAGGGGGGAGGGGGCCGAGGCCCCCCCCCCCCCCCCCTATTGGCGGAGCAAAAAAAAGGAAAAAAGGAAAGAAAGAAAAAAAGGAGGGAAAAAAGAGTAGAAAAAAAAGAGAAGGAGACGAGTGAATTAAGTAAGATGAGGGGAAGACATGGAAATAAAAAGAATCTTTCATGTCACTATATAAAATTTTCGCTCGCGCTTCGCGCTCACATTGCCTGTTGGGTGATTTTCATATCTTGTTCAATATAGAGTTTAAATATCAAGTTTGGAAGTCAATATACAAAACATATTTCATCTTGAAATTCAAAGTTTCATTATTTTGCGTGATTTACCAATTGATTTTTAAAAAGTGCTCTGTAAACATGGTAAATATGAGTTTTTTATGGTCTGAATATTAATATTTTCCGCTCGCGCTGCGCGCTCGCAAATTTCGATTTATCAGGTACCTATTATTTTCGTGTATTCCATAAAGTTTTCAAAATATCCCTTTTCAGGTCTGATTGTCAAAACGTATCAGCTAGCGCTGCACGCTCGCATTTTGATTGTATGTCTCAATATTGATTATACAATCCCTTTTCATGACAATGTATACAAAGATATAGGCTCACAATTTGCGCTCGCATTAATTGTTAAAAATATATTAAATGATGCATCCTATTTATAATTACAAAAGTGCTTGAAATGTCATCAGACTTCGCGCCCTCATTAGGCATTAATGAATAAGATATTAATTTAATAATTGAATTGTCCCTTTTGTTTCATCTCACGCTTAGCAAGAGGAATAGAAAGACAGTCATCATTTTCATATGATGACATGTCCTACATGTCCGAAGGATGTACCTACATATCCTACATTGTCCTATGTCAAAACTCAAAGTAATTATAATGAAAAAATCAGCTCTGTGCAATCCATATCCACCTTACAATTTTCTTACAAAGTGCTTGAAATATAGAGTTGAAATTGACTCTTTTTTTTCAGATCGGAATATCAAATAGTTTAAGCACGCGCTTCGCGCTCGCTTTGATTTTCATGATGAGAGATGTATTTAGAATGCCTAGATTCTAGGTCTAAATATGAAATACGCGCGCGCATGTTTATTCAGATATTCAACTTGTTCTCTATTTAAATCATTATCCAGTTTCAGATCACAATAAAAACAATTTTCTGCTCGCGCTTTTCCTCGCATCATTAATGTAGGAATTACTCATTCTTTTCAAAATTTACAAAACATGAATAGAGTGTCCAGTATTTAGGTCTAAATCTCGATTTTTCCGCTCGCGCTTCGCGCTCGCATCAATTGTCTAGTTATATAGCTATCCTGTTCACGATTACAAAAATTGATTAAAATTTTCCATTCTTTATGTAGAAATGTCAAAATTATCAGCTCGCGCTTCGCGCTCGCATCAATTGTTTATTATATACCTATTCGGTTTAGGTTACAAAAAGTCCTTAGAATTTCCATTCTTTAGGTAAAAATGTCAAAAAAAATCAGCTCACGCATCGCGCTCGCATTATATGATTTTTGAAATATATAACGTCTCCATGACTAACTGCATGCAGTCTTTAACAGGTACCTTTTCCACCAGTTCATTTCTGCTCGCGCTTTGCGTTGGTAGTAATTATTTATTTGCATACACATCTTTTTTAGGAAAACAAACATTGCCCAGAATGTTCAAATTTTAGGGAAAATACATAAGATTTCCAAAAAAATTTAGCTCGCGCTTTGCGCTCACATTATATAAATAAGGATTATGATATTATATATTTATGTTGATTTATAAGAATAAAGCTAAGAAGACCACCCCTTCACAGAAACAAAAAATGATCTTCGAGCGGCCTATCGGGGAAAATATGGCTAAAAAATAATTCCGGCCCCCCCCCCTATTGGCGAAGGCTGGATCCGCCCCTGGAACACCTAACAGGCAATGCGAGCGCGAAGCGCGAGCGAAAATTTTATATAGTGACATGAAAGATTTTTTTTATTCTTCCCCGCATCTTATTTTTTTCACTCGTCTTCCTCCTCTTCTTTTTTTTCTCTTCTCTTTTCCCTCCTTTTTTTTTTCTTTCCTTTTTTCCTTTTTTTTTGCTCCGCCAATAGGAGGGGGGCGGGCTTCTTAGGCCCCC
The DNA here is from genome assembly GCF_037042905.1 of Lytechinus pictus. NCBI lineage: Eukaryota > Metazoa > Echinodermata > Echinoidea > Temnopleuroida > Toxopneustidae > Lytechinus > Lytechinus pictus. The sequence goes on from NC_087260.1 coordinate 8,648,474, forward strand.
CTCCCCCCTGGATCCGGCTATGCATATGGATAGCAGTGGACATCGTTCTGTCGTTTCAATGGTTTATTTTCAATTGGTCAAATGCCAGCTCGTCTGCTATCATTTGGTCTACCATTAGTTCGTCCACTTTCCACATGGTCTAACTGCCATTTCGTCTAATAACCAAGTTGGTCCAATTGCCATTTATTCCATATGCCATTTGGTCTAATTGAACTAAGTGTTAATTGGGTGAAATTAAGGAAAATAAAATTGATATTAGACCAACTAGTTATGAGACGAAATGGTCATAGACGAACTGGTGATTAGACGAAGTGATGACTGGACCAAATGGTTATTGGACCATATGGTTGTTAGGCGAAAAGTTAATGGGCAGAATTGCATTAGACTAATTGAATGTAGACCCTGTTGTGAGTGGAGGAATTCGCAGCAGACGAATTGGTTTCAACCCGCATACCGCCCAGGCAAGCAAAACAAATTCACGACGTCGTTAATTTCGTCGTGAATAATTTGCGACGAAATTCACGATGTCGTGAATTTCGTCGCCAATTTCGTCGTGAATATTCAAATTGACGACGAAATTGGCGACGTCGTGAATTTCGTCGCCACTTTCGTCGTGAATATTCGCGATTTGGTCTATTTGCGATGTCCCTTCAGGGCCACCATACCAAGCTGCACCCCTGACCCAGATACATTATTTGCCGTCGATAGACGTGAATATGGTAGTTTATTTATGACAATTTTCTGTCCTTATTGTTCATTATTGCAGTTATCTGTCCTGAAAAGTGGTTTTACTACGGAAACAAGTGCTACTACGTATTTCTGCATCAACACACAACATGGACCGTGGCTATTCGAGCGTGTAGCTCTCTGACAGTGCGGTTTTATGGCGAGGCCGTGAATCGGCGACCATCGATGCTTTTTCCAGAGAGTCAAGACGAAGCCGATGAAGTGGTTCAACGATTTCCCGGCGAGGATGGAGCGGGAAGGATTTGGATCAATTGCAATGACATGCACACTGGAGGGGTATGGATATGTGAGAAAGACGCGAACGGGACAATTTCAACTTACAGGAGTAAGTCTGACACTTTGTAACCTTAATCAACCCCTTTTTTGCAGGACGAAGATTTTTTTTCATCTTCCCTTGGTTCTGTTTGTTTAACAAATAATCTATTTAATTATATAGGCATGCTCTGTGTTTGGAGCGTGCTTTCTTGCCTAAACTGTTGTTATACTAATTTAGTCATCATCATAGCCAGTTCTCACATTTTTCCGTTGTGATCTTATCTTTATTTCAGATTGGCACACTACTGAGCCAACCGGGAACGGTGATACTGCCTACCAACTAAATTATTCTAGTGAGGTCAAATGGTTCAATTTCAACTATCACGCCAAAGCATCCATTCCTCAAACCGTGTGCCAAGTCATTCTGTGAACAGCAAATATTGACCAAGAGATAAAACTACTTTATTGCAGTTTTATCGATTCATATTTCTTAATTTCACCAGTCATTTAGGTCTCCAGCATTGTCATACTTGACACACCAGAAAATGATTATAGATTCTTTTTTGTTATGTTTCAATTCAGTAGGTTTGGAAAAGGTTTGTTTTCGTGTATTCATGGCCGTACGCGGATTTTTTTTTTTACTTTTTTTCCTGGAGGCGGGACGCATTGAACAAAAATCGAAAAAAAAAAGTACAAAGCGAGAGCGTGAAGTAAACGAGCCTGTCATGGGAACGCTCAAATTGCATTTTCTAAAGTGAAATTGAAGGATTTCGTGCCCACTTTTGGAGAATTTTGTTAGTCCTTTCATTAAAAAAAAGTTCTCAAGAATTCTGGGGGTGCATCTGCCCCCTCTCCCTCCGCTGCCTGCAGCCGTTCGTGTGTGTCTGTGAGGTTGGGTGTGTGTGCGTGTGCGTAGGAGTGTGTGGGGGAGTAGTGAGGGGGGGTAAGGGTGGGTGGATGTTTGTTTGTTTGTGTGTAGGAGTAATCTTGCCTGGTGTTTTATCGACTCTGGTAATAGGTAACGGCACTGTGATTACTCATTCCTTTTGAACGATTTCTATTCATAACAATAATATAAATAACCATAATTGCGACAACGATAATGACAAAAGTAGAAGTAACAACTATATTGATGATGATACATCGTCACCATTATAGCAATAATGAAAATACCAACAAAAATAACTATGATGATAAGAGTTGATTGTAATTTTTTTTCGCAAATTCTGATACAGTAAGATATTCGACACAATTATGTATCTGCATATTTTGCTTATTATTGCTTTAAATGGAAATAATTTTTGAAAAATATATAATAGAGCTAAGTATGTTAATAATGATAATTAAAGTATAATGATAACGATGATGATGCATTTGGCTGTTAGACCAGGGGCCCGTTGCAGAAAGAGTTGCAATCAATCGCAACTCTAAAAATCACGCGCAACTTGATTTTCAACCAATTAACAGCGCGCATTTGGGACTTGCGATTGATTTTTTGACTTGCGTTTAAACGCAACTCTTTCTGCAACGGACCCCTGCTGGCATTTGTCCACTTGGCGCAATGTCAAATGGCAATTCGCCGGTAAGATCATGTGTTTCCCGTGTTTGCGAAAGCACGAATACTAAATATGCCAGTATAGACGGCAAAGTCGTGTATATTTTGTAGTTTCCACATCTTTCGAAACGGCAATTTAGTTGTATATTTAACCAAGACACTCTCAGAAAGAGCTGCATTTTATTTTACATCATTATAATCTATTTGTACATACACCATCATAAACAATAGACTATTAAGTTGAGTTAACGATATAGCAACGATCTAGACAATCAAGTATTATTTTTGTAATACTTACAATCGAGGCTTTTAGTGCACCATTTGAGGCTAAGATGAATTCATTTGATATCAGAATTTAAGTATGTTCTTCTTCATTACAAATATAATTTATAAAAATAAAAAAACGTATTTTATTCTTCAAAATAAACATCTGAAAATAGAAATATAATCAAAATAATTAAATTATAAACATTAAATTCTAAACGAAAAGGTCATTACAATTAAAATTGAGGTAAAGACATTTTATGTAATGGAAATATTCATTAAACAATCTTACAGTCGTAGTTATAACATGCTAATTACCCAGCATAACATCTTTGAAGTTATAAGACAATATTTACATTGGCTTGTCACTTTTCAAATTATATTGTTCATTCAACAGTTGAAAGATTGGATGAGTGACATTCGTTTCCTAATTTCATATCCAACCTTTGATAGGATAAAGTTGAAACGAACAGATTTAACGGAAGATCTAACTATTTAAAGGGGTAAAATGCAAAATTCGAAAAAGGTTTTCACTCCTCAATACTTTCTTGCTTATTTAACCTTTCATTTTTAGCGTGTTGCATTACCAGTTTTCTAACTCCCTTAATAATGGGATAAACTGATTGAGTATAAAAACGAAGTACGATCAATTCTGTAACACCACTCTAAGCAATATTTCATTTTATACAAGCATAGCTGATTAAAAGAAATATCAAGTAGATTTGTCCAATTTGGATACTTGTTGTGTTTTCTTTTAACAGTTCACATAATTATACTAGATGTAACCTGGTTTTGTTTCGTTATCAATCAAGTAAGGTTCCTTTTTTGATCTTGGTAAGAATTTGAAGACAGAAAGAGAAGAGTTGAATCTGTTGGGATTCGATCTATACTCTTGGAACGAGTTCAGATTTTCAGGCTCGAACTCATGGATCGAGTGGGTAGAAGAATGTGCAGGCGAGGAAGATTGGGACGATTTGCGTGAAGACAGCGATGATTTTGAAGTAGGACTGCGATGTGATAGGGAGCTGGCTGGGCACGATTCAAAACCGGATGAGGATGATAAGGACATTGGCGAGGACGATGATGACGGAGACGTCGTCGATGGCATGGAGGATAGTTGTGACCTTTGAGATGATTGATTATGCCCGGACGAACTAGGAGATTCTTTTTCGTCACGGCATGACGTCTCTGTCCCTGCTAATCTCAGATCATGTGGGTTTAAATTTACAGTACAACGAGTGTCTAAAGGTGATGGACACGTCATCGGTGACGACGACGATGGCATTGTAATACGTAACGATTGTCCACGAGAGAATTCGCTTCCTCGTCGACGCGGCGGTAGTCGAAGTCGCAACTGCTTCATCGCCCAATCATCCAGACGAGTCTTTCCTTTTTGCTTCCATTTTATGCATTCGACATCACTGAGGACGTGATTGATCAGCTCTGCGTTCGAATCGGTGTTCGACAAGGAAGTCGGTCCTGAGTCTCGGTAGAGGAGGGGGATGAGGTGTGGGTGCATGGTGTCCAATGCGTAATGGAGTTCAAATAAATGCCACTGATTTTCTGGAATACTGTCATCTGACAGTTTCACTGAAGATGATGGCGACGTTGATGATGATGGATTACTTGCCGATGTCAATTGCGATGACGAGGTCGATGATTGCGTGTAGAAATCAGCAGATAATACCACGATACATCGCCGGCTTTTCGTCATTGCTTCAATTATTTCCTCGCTTTCAACTGAGGATACAAGATTACAAGACGTACAAAAGAGATTAATGTTTCATCTTGGATTCTTCAAAATCATATGCCACAGAAGGGCTTCCAAAATTGCTGAATAAAAGAAGCATGATCATAAAAGCCTTTACGTGAAAATGAAGGAACATACAGTTCCTAATCTGTCAGAAAGGTTATTTAATAAGGCAAGTATATTTTAGCTGATTCCCATATCATATACAGTAAATTTAATACATTACTAAGGACGCGGCGCGCTACCTCGTATCAATCAATAAGATTGCGCGTTACATACAATGCGCGCGTCGTCGTAATTATAATCATGACCAAGGCAGGATGTTCAGTAATACCTGATTACCCTTACATCCAAGTTTCATGAACTAGGTCCATATACTTTCTAAGTTATTATGTCGTTTCAAACACTTAACCTTAGGTTAAGATTTGATGTTGACGCCGCCGTCGGAAAAGTCTCGCTCTGCTATGCAGGCGAGACAAAAATCAGCAATTAAAAAAAAGAAAAAAGCAAATTATACGAACATAAAGAGGTTGTTGACTTATACTAGGCAAAAAAACTAATTGAAATTCGGTCACTGCAAAAGTGTGTTGAAATTGGAATTAAATGGGTTTTTTTTAAAGTAAATTTACTAAATTACTAAGAACGCGGCTCGCTACCTCTTATCAATCAATAAGATTGCGCATCACATTCAATGTGCGCGTCGTCGTAATCATAATCATGACACTATGGCCCATATTCTGAAGTCGAGTTTAATTTAAACACAGGTTTAAAGTTGTGGTTTAACTATGGATAGCCAATGGTGGTATAATTTCAATGTATCAACTCGTTTTTTCTCAAATCATTCTTAACTGCTTCGGAAGGATAAATAAATAGACTTCTTCGCCATTCACGAGCTAGGAAAGAGCACAGTTAACATAGGAAACATACAATATAAGGAAATTTCTTACCCTTTTGGCTTTCCATAATTTTAGCACAGAGTTAGACCATGGTCTAAGTTAAACCTGACTTCAGAATACGGGCCTATGTCACATTTACCTCTTGTGAAACACCCCCCCCCCCCTTAATTAATGTAATTATATCATGATTGTAATAAAGAGCTGAACCCACCAGAACCAAATAATTTATCTCTCTCATGGATGTATAGCTTATAGTGATCCGTCAAACTGGGACAAAGAATGTTCTCAACAAAGGACCTATCCTCGCCCTCATAGCACGAAACGATGTAAGCGTCGTAGAGTTTGTCATCAATTTCTGTTGAATAAGATACAGAGAGAAAATTATAATAATCATCACCATAATAATAATAATAACGTCATATTCTTAGCCAGGGTAGCCACTTCAGTTCCGAAAACTGTTCTCCCAACGGACCCTGCTTAACACGATAACGTTATTATTACCCCTGCTTCAGCATCGGCTACCTTGATCGGGCGCTCGAGCATTCGAGGAATTGTCTCATACAGATTACCCATTTACTACACCTGGGTGGAGAGTGGCAAATGTAGATTAACCCCTTGCCAAAGAACGCGAGTTGGGATTCGAACCCGGATAGATATATTGGAAAGAGAGGGACAGGATATGAATGTTATAAGAGGAAGGGGAAAAAGACAGAGAGGGAGAAAATAGACAACGAATGAGGTAGTATACAGACACAAAAGCAGTATAGTTATATGATATATTAACTTTAATATAATTATATTCATTCCATTCTATCTAAAACATAATATACACATAATAACAAGTGGACCGCCTCTGGCAGTCTCGCCTGCATTACGCGATTCGATGTAGCAGCAGTGCTGACTTTGAAAACAGCTATTGAATAATTACTGACAAAAGAAAACATTCATATGATAATAAAATACTATGTCCATTGACCCTAATTAATCTTTGACCTTGGTCATGTGACCTGAAACTCGCACGGGATGTTCAGTGATGCTTGATTACTCTTATGTCTAAGTTTTATGAACTAGATCCATATACTTTCAAAGTTACGATGGAAATTCAACAAATACCCCTAACATGCCCAAAGGTCATTGACCCTAAATGACCTTTGACCATATTCATGTGACCTGAAACTCAAACAGGATGTGAAGTAATACTTCATTATCTTTATGTGTAAGTTTCATGAACTAAGTCTATATACTTTCTAAGTTATGATGTAATTTCAAAAACTTAACCTTAGGTCAAGATTTCGATATTGATTCCCCCAACATGGTCTAAGTTCATTGACCCTAAATGACCTTTGACCTTAATCTTGTGACCTGAAACCAAGGCAGGATGTTTAGTAATACTTGACTACCCTTATTTATGAACTAGGTCTATATACTTTTTAAGTTATGATGTCATTAAAAAACTTAACCTTGATGTTGACGCCGCCGCCGTCGGAAAAGCAGCGCCTATAGTCTCGCTCTGTTATGCAGGCGATACAAAAATCAGCAATTATACCAAAGAAAAATGCAAATTATACGAACATGAAGTGGTTGTTGACTTTTACTAGTCAAAAAATAATCAAATTGAAATTCGTCACTGCAAAAGTATGTTGAAATTGGAATCAAATATGGTTTTTTTTTATAATCGAAATATTTGGATAAGTAATAAACTTACTCGTCATTATAATAGAGAAGAGAAAATTTACAAATTCATTATAAAAGTAATCTTGACACTACAAATTATGGACATTATATTTTGTAGCTTTCAACCCTATCTAGGCCGGGTATTTTGGGAGATCTTTCTATATTAATTTATTTCATGCAAATTGTTGTTAATTATTATGCTTGTTTATGCATAATTAGTATGTAAAATCATACTTTTTCCTCTAACTCCCTAAATAAAGTTCCAAATGTCCTAATTTTTGGTGTAGAAACTCTTTGTGGTGTTTTTAGCAAGTGTACGTAGAAAAATTGCGATATCAGATAATTTGTTATGTATTATATTTTTTCAATTTCTTATGTATTTCTTAGTTTTTCGGACCTTTTGTTTTCACGATGCACTTTGTCGGGGACTATTTTGAGATCATAAACAGCATAAAATAAATCCATTTAGACCAGCAAAACTAAAAATAATCATACATTTATGATTTTTGGTTGAAAACACAATTTGCATTGACTTCGTATACATTGACTTGGTACATTTGTACATTGACTTTGAGCAACCTCGATCTAAATGCACTCACAAAATGTTGTGTAATTTCGGAACCGCGCACCCAGGCGTCGCGAATTTGGTCTCGAAAAGATGCGCAAGACTTGAAAGTAAAAAGTCTGCGAGCGGCGCGGTAAAAAAACTCGCGCGGCGAAAATATTACGCGTATCGTTGACGAGGGCTTCCGAGCCCCCCGGCCTAGATAGGGTTAAAACTGTTAAAATACACTATGCATATCTTTCTACATCAATAGAAAGCTTATTTGAATGACTATTATTACAGTTCCCTATATATAGAGCATAAACTGTAAATGTGTGTTGTAATAACTAGTCAAAATATTGGTATTATCATTAGAAGTACAAATTTCGAAAAAACTAACGGACCAAGTATTGAGCCTTGTGGCACTCCTCAGCTTCTATTATTAATGCTCTAACCAGGTTAAAGTAAGCCGAGGCAGGATCTAACCATATCTATAAAGTATTTTATTATCTTCAATTATTGCGTCAAGCTTTGCTTGTTTAAATCTTTTGGAAAGTCATATTATGTGAGCATTAATTGCAAGACGAAATACAATCAGTTAATGTTGTGTCAACTGATGTATATTCTTTTAACATCCATATATTGACATGAACTTAAATTGAGATTTACATTTATTACCGAGAAAATCATCGAAAAATAATAATTTTCGCGGGTAAAATTAAAACAACGGCTTTATGAGACATTCTTATCTTGAGAAATTAAAAAATATCCCATAATTTGGTGTTTTGTGATCAGCCACACTTTTTTGACAAACCCGAAACGAGTGACGGCTGAATCACATGTGTATGTGCGCCCCCTGTCGGCAGTGTTGTGCCAATGGACTAAACTTTTCCGTTGAGTTAATAAAGTTGAAAACTTTTTTTTTCGGAGAGAAGACTTAATATACTTAAATGTAGAAAGACAGTGAGAAACAACTCCATGAAGAGAGAGAGAGGTGGATCGATTAATAGAATAAAATAAAATTATTGTCTTACCTTCTGTTTCTTGTTTGGCGTGTTGGTCATGAAACAGAAGTTTGATGTCTGTGCCATATCGTTTCCATGACAACATGAAAAGGAGTACGACGATGATCATTGTCACAACCAAGATCACTACGGTAGAAGTATTTGTGACAACAAGAGGCTCTTCCGTAGTTGCTGTTGGAAAGCATATAAATCAAACATATAAAAAATATAAATAGCATATAGAAAACGAAACAAATAAAACCTACCATGCAAAGGCCACTCCGTTTTGGAACTCACTTCCTGCTAATAAATTTCCTTTAGCTCCCAACATGGACAGATGTGATATTGATTTAGTTTTATACAACCTTTCTACTATTTATTGTAACTGTGGTTTATGTGCTAAATATGGGTCATTTTTCATTATTTTATGATGGCAACACCATGCCCAAAGAACAAACGACCAAAAAAAATAAGGTAATTAACCCACGAAAAAAAAAAAGTTGTGAAATTTAAAAGTTGCGCTTATTTTTCACAAAATAGTTATATGCACAGTTTAGTCACATGCAAATGAGAAAATCGACGATGTCCCCCACTCACTCACTATTACCTATTGCTTTTTATTGTTTTGATTATACAATATTTATTTTTTTTACAGATTTGGCAATAAGAACCATCTTGACTGAACCATAACAAGATAAACAATGATAATTCCACATGTTCAGGGAGAAATAAGCCTTTTTTTAACAGGACAATCGTGATTAAATTTGAATATTTCATATTTCATGTAATAAAATACAAAAGAAATAGTGAGTGAGTGATGTCATCAGTTCCCTCATCTGCATACCGACCGGGATGTGAATATAACTATTTTGTGAAATTAAGCAAAACTTTAAAATGTCATAACTTTCTTATTTTACATTCGATTTCGATGAAATTTTCAGTGTTATGCTTGTTTTATTTTTCTCTTTTTATTCAAATCAACTTTTGCTTGGAGTGGACTTGTCCTTTAATTTCAACAAACTAAAAAAAAACACCGTATAAACAAAATGGGGGTATGCTGGTAGAAAGAAGCAGAAAGAATGTCAAACTAAGACACTTTCCCAATCCAGCTAAATTATCATTATTGTACCAAAAAAAAATGATAGGTGAAATGGGCCGGATCTACAAAATTAGTAATTCAAACTCCACTTTAACATCATCGTGATGATAAATAAAGAGGAAATTGTCTAAACATAACCGGATCATCCGGATGTATATATATATATATATAGAATTATGTTCAGACGAGTCAAATAAGGATGAATCCAGACGGAAGGAGGAAGGAAACGTACTGAATTGATATACTCATAACATATAGTTCAAGGTGAGAATTGGATATACAGTCATGTCATCGGGTATTTAACTTTGGGTAAAAGAACCACAGAACAGAAGTGCAGCTGAACCTAAAAAAAAGAAACCTGATTCTCAGTTCTCTTTTCTTTATAAGCAAATTCATTAATCAGTGTAATGAGCCTGGAATAAAAGCTAAACATTTAATTTTAACAAGAACCAGGGGGAAAACCTACATGGACAGAATCGGGGGTGGGGTATGCTGGTAGTAAGACGCAGAAAGAATGTCATTCTTTATATAAGCAAAATTTGTTCTGTGAAAATGAAATAAAGCAAATTTGAATTTGAAATTGAATTCTGATATTTCGTTTTACATCAACATAAATTTCCATTATTCGTCTATATGCCAATAGCTGATATGAGGCGATCACTTCACGCATTAATCCCACTGGCGAAAAGATGGGGGTTTGGGTCCATGGACCCCCCCCCCCCCCAAATAAAAAAGTCATGACAAATGAACAAAATGAGAAATGGAAGAAAAAGGAAGGGGAAAAGGAAAAGTACTATTTTCTAAATATTATGTCAACATCTATCAGTTGGCGCGTCGTGGTCTAGTGGTTCTGACTCTCGCCTTTCAAACAGAGGGTCGTGGATTCGAATCCTAGCCATCATCATGGCGTGTTTTCCTTCAGCAAGAAATTTATCCACACTGTGCTGCACTCGACCCAGGTGGGGTAAATGGGTACCGGCAGGAAGTAACTCCTCAAAAAACTGTGCGCACCAGAATCGGTAGACTAGCTTAGCCAGGGTAATATATGAGCGCCTTGAGCACCTAGCAAGGTGGATACGTGCGCTATACAAATCCTATATTATTATCATTTTATTTATTATCACAAAATAAATGTTTTTTACTTTTGTATTAAAAACTTGATAATTTCGCTCATTCTCGGCATCCAATATGCCGCGTCTGCCATTCCCCTCATTTTTTTTTTTTTTGCTCTTAACGCCACTGATTAATCATGAGGAAGATGGATTTAAAATTTTAATGTCAAAACAAAGTTGCCGCTGAGGAATGGGACAAGATTAAGTGTTAACGATACGACGACTGAGCTAATTCCACAAACAGCTGATCAGCATTATTTTTTTTTGTATTCTTCTTGTTAAAGCCCCCATCACACTTATTCCGAATCAAGCAGAATTGGCCTGAATGAAAGGACGATTGTTTGACCACCAATTGGTCATTTAAATCTACTTCCAACATCGTTCGAGAATACCCCTCGAATGTTTTGAACATGACCAAAACCTTCGGGACGGCCAAAAGAAATGACAAAAATATTTCGAATGCACTCAGAATGCAGTCAGAATATTTAGAATGCCCCTAGAATGTCCAAGAACGTAGCACGAATTATCAATCTGACTCCATTGCGGTTCATTTTGACTAGTGTATGATGATACACCTGGTCAATTTACTGAATTTCAACTCCAGTTTGATGAATTCATAAGTTCCTCCCAAAAATTTCTAGATTTTTTGAATATTTTTTCTTTCCAGCTTCTGCTCGATTCCTGCTGATTCCAAATAAGTGTGACGGGGGTATAAGTTTCTTTCACTTATCACTGAATGAAAATACATTCCGATTCAAACGTGACGTTCTGAGCAAACTGATTCTCCCATACGTGAACGCTTTGCTAGGTATTTGGTATCAAATCAGAGAAGAGATCAAGTCGAGTTAATAATGATAATAATTAATGAATTTGAAATCTATTCTGAAAACAGGTTTCCTTCCTTTTGTAATTACCGAAGAAGTTGAAGACGAAAAAGAAAAGAACGAAAAGAAGGAGGTGGAGAAGAAGAAAACACTCAAAAGAAGATAATAAAAAGAATAAGGAGAGGAAGTACAAGGGAAAGGGAGCTGCAACAGTTACTTCTACAAAAGCAACTAGAAGATGAAAACGTATTTTTTATTAATAAAAGAACAAGTATGAAGGAATCAGTGACAAAGAAAATTATAGGAAAACATGAAAAATTACAATTGAAGTTAGGCCGTCATCGTAAGTGAATCGTAGTTAAAACGGTGTCTTTTTTCGTTAGGTCGTACGGAAATCGTAGTTGGCTTACCAAGCGAGAGTGTTAGGTTGACTTTGGTTACGAATTGTGCAATCCGACATCGTACTTGGTACATTCCTAATGCCTCTTCAGTCACATTCGTGATGTTTAACCATGTAGACAAAATTTTAGGAGGCTTCCTGTAATTATGAATAAATTATTCTGAGTAAAACATTACAAAAATGTAGCTCTTTGATTATTTCTATCATCAACTCTCTCATTGGCTATTATAAAAAAAATTATCATAATAACTGCTTTGTGACAAAATGTGCGAAACTTCGAAATGCAATAACTTTCCTATTCTAAATCCAACTCGGAAGATATTTTCAATTTATCATTGTTCAATTTATTTCTCTGTTTTCTTATGAAATATCCAGGCCCGTGGTCTAAGTCGCTAAGCATTTCACCTCGCGCTTTGCGATTAAATAATTGTTGTTTATTTATATTCCCAGCCTGGTCATGATTACAAACAGCGCTAAGAATATCGAGTTTCAAGGTTAGTATTAGCTTTTATCTGCCGATCGGGGGGAAATGTGGATCAAAATATTTCCGGCCTTCATACTGGCAAAAACCGGATCGAACCTTTAAATAAATTGAACTCCCCCTCCGCCCCCCCCCCCCCCCTGTAAAAAAAAACAATCCTAGCTACGGGGCTGATAGCGTTTGTGGGATAGCGCTTTACCAGCTTAGCAGGGAGTTATCCCAACACTACGCAGGCGCTTTCTGGAGCATTGAGAATCTATTGTCAAAAGCCCTTAATGACAAAAAAGTCTTTGTCGAAAATTGGTGAATCGAAACAGCAGGTTCGTCCTGGACTCTGGACAAACGACATATTTGTGAATTTTCACCAGCTTCAAATCTTAAGACGATGCTGTCCCGGTTCACCAATTTTCGACAAAGACCTCTCAGCTGTTTATTGTGATTTGACGGACAATATATTTACTATGTTGTAGAATATCCGTCCCTGTTGCAGTTGCTAAAACTTCCTAATGATGAGAAAACAAACGGAGCTTACCCGGGACACTTCTTCCTTTGGGTGGTGATTTCATCGTCTTTGCTGCTTCCCTCCGAGAACTCCGTACCAGGCGCGTTATAGAAGTCCACTAACTCGTAACCCTGGATGGTGTCGTTAAACTTTCTCCAACTGTGCTGGAGGAAGGCTCCGGGGCTTCGGTACCTGAACTGGCAGAAGAAAGACGCGGTCCCACCGAGGAGAGCTGTCTGGTTCTTACACACTAGACTGGATGACTGGTACGGGGTGGGCATGTTGAGCCATATACCCTCTGTGGAGACAGAGGGGGGTGGGGAGTGGGGGAAGGAAGGGAAAGGGAGAGGGGAGGGGACGGAGAGAGTTGGAGAGAAAAGAAGAGAAATGTAAAGAGGGAGAGAGAATACAAAATTATTTGGCCTTTTCAATCATGATTGCGATATACTTATTGAAGGCAATGACGGCACACAGGCTATCCTGTTTGGAAGTCATTATACAAAGATTTCAGCTCGCGCTTGAAGTTAGAGAGGTCTATGGAATTAATACGAAAAGTAATTGAAATGTCTAGTTTTCGGGTCCGAATATAATGAAAAAATTGTCAAATCAATTTTCAACATTAGGCCTACTGTTATTCCTTCTTTCGTTGAAAAATTATGACAACATATATCCTTTTTAATGCCTATCCTTCACGACCTCCCTTCCCTCTGCCTCCTCTAGTGTAAGTTTACCTTGGACTTTAAGATCGATGCTTCGGGTGATATTCCTCAAGCCGTTGGATACCACGCAGGTAAACGTTCCTTCTGCGTCAACATCCGTAGAATGAAACCTGATGGTTTGGTTGTGATCTTCCAGACGATACTTCGTGTCGGACTCCTCTCCCAGGCTCCATGAATCGTAGGGGATCCCGTTAAAGAACCACCGGATCCTGCAGAAGTTGATGCTCCTGCATTGGAGAACGCGATACTCGCACTCCGTCGAGAACACGAGGGGCGAGGTCTCATGCAGAAAAGAAAGGCCATTGACCTCATCTGTGGGAACGAGGATTCGAAACATAACATAGTTAATACCTATTTCCCACTGTGACGAATCGCACCACGATTGACAATGTGGTCTTATCGTAGTGATCATATCAGATCGTATCAGATTATATCAGCTCAGTCGTGACAATCGTATTGATCGTCGAAAAATTGTCGCGATCAGTCACGAAAGGCCAAACGTAGAGTTCGTAAAGGATAGCACTACAATGGGGACGAGGCGTAATACTATAGTTCCTATTGTCATGATTCGAGCCACGATTAAAACGGTGGCATTAAGGCCACCGCACACCTTACGAGTGGTTTGCTACACGATTTTGGAATAAAACATAGTATGGTGCTAATATTGAGACATGGAATATCTTACTGTGTAATGTTCTAAGCCATCGCACGAATACCTATGTTCCAATCTGTGACTATGCTATCTTCCTTATCAGAATAAAAGCGAATTCAATATCTAGTCGTAATGACGTCATAGCAATCGTACGATTGGTTACGATTTGAAACATAATTTGGCCTTTGCTCCAAAATAAAGGTCTGTAATCATCCAGAATCGTTACATTATAATTCTCTCAGTTAATATAAACCTCAAATAAAAAGATACTTTTCATTCACATTTTCAGAAAATGAGCAAAACGCGTTTTAATCCAAATCGGACGGTAGACCAGTCGTAGTCTACAACTGTAGACCCACATCTGCAGTGTGTGTATCACAGCTGATTCAAGGAGTCTGCATAGCAGACTAGGTCTACTAGAGCTGCAGATGTCGCTTCGCTCGCCCTTTCAGGCTGGTTTGCTTCGCAAACCAGCTGCAGATCCCACTTCACGAGCCATTCAGAGTCTGCATAGCAGACTAGACCAGTCGGGGGCCTTTAATCGTGGAGAGGTCGTATTAGTGGTTGTATCGTAACGGATTTCGCAACAGTGGGAACGTGGTATAACTTTTTAAAAAATTACAGATATTAATACTTCTTCAACAAATCGTATTTCCCCATTAACTAGGAAGGTTGAATTTGGCAAAATTAACTTATTTCAAGTTCGTAATAATGCTAGGAACACGAATTCAAATTATGCTTTTACTGCAAGTATTGATTCCTGTGTCATTGTTTTTCCAATGAGTTGAACTGAAATACTTTCCGTTATCAATATTGTTACGATTTTTCACCATTATCATTATTGCTATCATCATTAACACTACCGTTCTATTAGAAAAATCGTTATCATTGTCGTCGTTGTCATCATCGAAAAAAAACCATAAAGTCAAAACCTAAAAAATTCAATATGAGGACCAAGAGCTTGTCCCCTTTTCAGCCTTTTCAGATTACCTTCTTTTTTTTCTTTTTTTTTTGCTTGTCAAAAATTTTTGGTGATCCCTCCCTGAAATCCTTTTTTTTTCCTACGTCCCCCCCCCCCCCTAAAATTTTAGGTTGATAACCTTTTCTTTTTTTTTTGCTTGTCAAAATTTTGGTGGTCCCCCCCCCCTTAAATTTTTTGGCTTCCGCCGCGAAAGCCCAACGCAGCACCCCCAAATATTCTGGAAGATGTGTAAAAATTGAAAAATGTTACCAAAATGGCCTTCACTTTGTAGCGAAACCTTTTTTTTCTCTCTTACTTTTTTTTTCCAAATTTCTCAAGACCAATTTGACTTCCACTTTGTAGTGAAAACCTATTTCTTTCTATTCCTTTTCAAATTAACATCAGCACCCCCACGTAAAAACTCATTCCCAGTGCCCTGATACCCGGTATGAAGAAATTCCTTGAATGCTTCAGCGATATAAGAAGGTTACACTTCGTAATTCCGAAGGTTCGTAATTCCGAAGGTTCTTTATTCCGAAGGTTCGTAACTCCGAAACACGTAAATTGCCTATACTTCGATGTTCGTTAATCCGAAAACGTAAAAGGGTTCGTTAATCCGAACATTTGTGGCGTTATTCCGAAGGTTCGTTATTCCGAAGGTTCGATAATCCGAAAACGAAATAAGGTTCGATGTTCCGAAGATTCGTTAATCCGAAAACGAAATAAGGTTCGTTGTTCCGAAGGTTCGTTAATCCGAAAACGAAATAAGGTTCGCTGTTCCGAAGGTTCGTTAGTCCGAAAACGAAATAAGGTTCGTTAATCATTTAGTTTTCGGACTAACGAACCTTCGGAATTACGAACCTCATTTCGTTTTCGGATTAACGAACCTTCGGAATTACGAACCTTGCTTCATTTTCGGACTAACGAACCTTCGGAATTACGAACCTCATTTCGTTTTCGGACTAACGAACCTTCGGAATTACGAACCTTCGGAATAACGAACCTTCGGAATATCCGAACCTTCGGAATTACGAATGTATGCGATATGGCAGCACAGCTATAAAAAAAAGCCGGGGTTAATGTCCTCGGGCAAAAAGCGCTTTATGAATCCAGTTATTATCATTATTTGTTGTTGTTGTTTTCATTCTTTTATTTATATTCTACATTGCATACTTTCACTTTGTTAACCTGTTTGACTTTGAAATGAAAAGAATAAATTCAATCAATCAAATAAGGTTGATCGAAGTTAGTCATTCAATTTAATGTGTTGAATTTGCAAAAGCAATAGCAATTGTCGCAGAAGCAAATGTCATTATACCTTGGTCACATTTGTTCTACGGCTGCCGTACGGCGAGTCGAAAACAGCCGTTTTATTAGTTTTAATTCAAACCACCTATATGTATTTGGTACAAAAAATGTTGAAACGGCTGTTTTCGACTCGCCGTACGGCCGCCGTAGAGCAAATGTGACCATGGTATAATCAACAGTGTTACCAGCATAATCAGCGTATTCATCGATAAAAAAAATATCTTCTTTTTCTCTCGAAAGTTTGTCACGCGATCACCCAACGACCCAGGCAAAAAAATATCACATCACGCGATTACGATCTAACGTATATGTCTTCCACACTGTATATATTATCATCTATTGGTTGTTCACCCGAGGTGCATTGCCCCTCAAAAAAATTCTACAAATATAATTTCAAAAAATAAAATAGAAATGAAAATGAAAGTGAATCGGAAGCACTTAAAGATGATCCTGATGTTGATAAATTTCCTTGTTTATATGAAACTTTGATAACAGGGCGTGATTCAGCTGTTTAGGTGAATATTTCTTCCACAACGAAAGATGAGATTCCACTCTTACCATATAAGTATCAAATTCATAGTAAAAACATGTTTGATAACTGTGAAATCTATCTCTGAAAGCGGGTTTCCTTTTTTGTGGGACGCACTGCATATTATGCCACATGTAGCAAATGAGATGTTATCGTTTAAAACTGATAACAAGTACATATTCCCGGACATATTCATATCAGTGTCAATAGCCTGAGATAGGGGACGTGCTGATATTCTCAATAAGGATTATAGTCGATTTGACATTTTCCAAACCTAGACATGTTCTTTCCGATGAAGTTTTTTTCTTGATTCATGTTCCTATGGGGTCCTAGAACAAATTCAGCTTGGTTGCCCAAAGTTGCCGTTTGGGCAATTTTGCTTATTTGCATAAATACAAAATGGCCGCCACATATGCCGTCTTAAAAACCTAAGTTTTGAACCACTTGCCCCAAATTGACGAGGAATAACTCATTTCAGGGGTTTAGGGTTGTGTAGAATCCATTTCTGTTATTATTTTTGCAATATAAGGTCATCTTCATGTCAAATCCAAGATGGCCGCCATCAGATGGCTTGAAACAATAAATTTGAACCCTTTGCCCCAGAATTATGAGGAATACCTTTGTTTCGGGGTTTTGGGGTGTGTAGAACCTATTTCTGCTATCTATTTTGCAATATAATGTCATCTTCAGGTCAAATCCAAGATGGCCGCCATCTTGAAATATTAACCTTTGAACCCTTTGCCCCAGAATTATGAATAATAACTCTATTCGTGAGTCATTTGGTATGTTGATTCAATTTATGCTGTGATATTTCATAAAGGAAAATCTTCAGATCAAATCCAAGATGGCCGCCAAACGCCATCTTGAAAAAATATATTCCGAGGCTTATACGTGTAAGAGCTAACGTAAAGGGATTTCAGTAAGAATATCCATTTGTTTTGTTAATTCTCAAGTCTTAGGTCAAGGTGGAGTCACATCTGAGATGTCAGATTTCGGCATTAACTGCTCACCTTAGAATGAACCCTCTTTAAGTTTGGGCTATGATCCATTTCGCGTGTATTTTTAGTTGTTTTAATGTCCATCCATACTTTTGTACTGAAGAGGCTTTTAGAGTCTTATTTGAATTTGAAAGTGTTTTCTCCATATTTTTCCGAAATCAATGTGTCCAATGATTGGTAGGCATCAGTTCGTCTTAAAAGACGATGGTTTAGTGCTAGGTCTTACATTTTCGAGAGTGGCTGTAAGTGGCAGTCTCTAGAACCAATTTGTGCAGATGAAGGCGAATGACGCTGAAGCTGGTTTAGATAGAGATGTTGTCCTAGCCTTCCTCCTAGGTCTTTGGTCTGCCAATTTAGCATTCCGATTATTTTCTGACGTCTTGACCCCTGTACTTAGTAGCTCTTCATAGAATGGCGACTATCATCTACATCTTCATAAGTGTTAGTGTCAATGCCGGCAAGTTTTATGTTACGTTTGCAGGTGTCTGGAATGAGACTGGGATGAGACCAATCACACAGCTCACCTTACCTTGGCGAATCGCTTCTGAGATTCACCAAGGTTTCATGCGGCGAACATGCCCCAACCGCTTGAGGCGCCTTTGACTAGAGAGCGAGAATAAACTGAGGATGCCAGCACGTACGCTGAAGGGCCTCTGTATTTTTCACTTTGTCCTGCCATTCAATGTGCATGATACGTCCGAGGCAGCTGACATGAAAGGTGTTTAGCCGCTTTTCTTGGTCGGCGTACGTTTTCCAGGACTTTCTTCCGTACAGGAGCTTTGCCATGACTGTGGCAGATTATCCTATTCTGGTGCTTATCTCATTGTCCAGGGAAAAGAAGCTAGAGACAGATAGTCGATCCAAAGTAGGTAAAGAGTCCTCCACAACTAGACGAGTGCATGCTGTTGATAGAGATATCTGGAGGACAGTCAGTGTCTTGAGTCGATCAGGGTTTCTGTCTCACATGCTGATGGGTGATCCAAACTCCTTATATGCACAGGACAGGCGGCTGTATGACTGTTTCTTGTACTCCCGCTTCTTGAGAGGCAAGGGCAACATCGTTTCCGTACAACGTCTTACGAATGACAACCATCCTGACCATTGTTTTGGCACGTAGTCGATCTCTGGTACGGATATAGAAGCCTTCTGTGCATTCGCCAAATGCATACTGGTGAAGCATGGAGAAGAAGATCCCAAAGAGCTAGGGCCAGGCGCAGCCTTGCTTCACGCCACTGCTCACAGGAACTGAGAGAAGCTACCAGATGTTCCAGCGTTGTAGCAAACCGTTGTCATGGAATGATACGACCATGGAACTGTCTTGGGGGAGCCTATCTTCTGCAGGAGGCTAAATAGTGCACTCCTGCTAACCAAGTCATTGGCTCTTGTCAGGACGAAAAAAGGAAGGTAATAAGTTAAATAATTTTCTGAAAAATCACTTTTTAATTCAAATAACACTTCGAAGTCCTTTCACTAGAAAAATATTGTTGGATGGAAAAAATGATATGGACTCCCGAAATAGATCATAGCCCGAACCTTGAATTGTTTCAAACTAAAGTGAGCGGTTAATGACGAAATCTATTAACCTTCTGACCATCTTAGACATGACTTAACCTCGAACTAAAAATGGAGTAATTAAAAGATATGAATCATTCTTACTGAAATACTCTTAAATGAGCTCCTATACATAATAGTAACCTCTTCAGGAAAGCGTGTACGCTTTTTGGGAGAGTACTTCTTTACGGTTCAATAGTTTCGGGAAGTATTTTTTTTAATATGGCGTGTAGCGGCCATCTTGAACATGTTGGATTTGATCTGAAGATGATCCAATATTGCAAAATTATTAACAGGAATGGAATCAACATACCAAATAACTCACGAAAAATGGTATTATTCATAATTCTGGAACAAAGGAATCATTAAGTTAATTTTTCAAAATGGCATCATCTGGCGGCCATCTTGGATTTGACCTGAAGATGACATTATATTGCAAAAATGATGATAGAAATCGGTTCTACACACCCCTAAAGCCCTAAAAAGAGTCATTCCTCATAATTTTGGGGCAAGGGGTTCAAAAGTTAGGTTTTCAAGATGTCACCTGGCGGCCATTTTGGATTTATGCAAATTAGCAAAATTGCCTAAACGGCAACTTTGGGCAACCAAGCTGTATTTGTTCTAGGACCCCATAGGAACACGAATCAAGAAAAAAACTTCATCGGAAAAAACATTTCTAGGCTGGTGTATTGAGCCTATGGGACTGTCAAATCGACTATTATATTGCATGTCCACGAGGATTTCGTAGACCTTTTAAATATACATTTTCATTCACCTTTTGCCTTTCTCAAACAATTGGAACCAGTTGTTCCAATTTCCCTATTGAAACCAGTTGGCCAACTGGTTTTAATTGGTTTTGCTCTAATTGGTTTCAACTGGATTTTGGTCCTGGAAATTTGTAATGTTTATTTCTCATCCCACAAAAAAAGTCGTGTAATCGCACAATTTCTCCTTGATTATCATTGTAGAGTTAATGGGATGGTATGGAGTATCTACTATGGTCGTGTGGTCTAGTGGTTAGAGCATTGAACTCAAGCACGGTGTTTAATCTTGTCACTCTAACAAAAATGATGATAACTTGATTAAATTGTGTAATAGATGGCTTGTCAATGGCATTTCGATGGACACCAGAGATATGAACAAATATTTTAAAATGATGTTTCGATATACAACTTATACTACAATGAGGTACTTTCAGTACCGACTACTAAATAATATATTATATTTGAATAAGGATCTTGTAAAGATGAAAATAATTGTAGATGCAAAATGCTCTTTTTGTGGAAGGGAAGAAGAAAACGCTATTCATTTTTTCTATCAATGTCATGTGGTAAATCTTATCTGGGAACGATTTACAGACTGGTTATACAATTTAACAAGCTTTAGAATAAATCTTTCTGCTGTACATGTTTTGTTTGGTTTCATAGAAATAAGAAACGATGCTTTAAATTGTTTAATAATTTGGACGAAACAACAAGTATACTCAGCTCGTGTGAAAAAGACCATACCTACTTTTGAGAAAATTAAACAATATATAAGAAAATGTTACAAATATGAGAGGCAAAATAGTATTTTGGAAAACAAAACACATAAATTTGATAAAAAATTTGTAAATTTCGAAAGAATACTTGTCATTTTGTAATAAGATTTCCGGACCTTGATATGTATTTCTGTTTAATGTAAACATATTATCATGATCAATATGCAGTGTGTTTCGGGTGAGAGGGGATCAATTATTGTTGGAGGGGCCGTGTTCGGTGCTCATTTGTTTTTTTTTATGTTGCATGTGTCGGCGACGGAACGGATGTGCGTAGGGCATGGCCACTCTAGGGATTGGTTGCCTTTTGTTTGAAACGCACTGTAGGGTTATACCTTGTTCAAAATTATATTAAGTGTGTATGAGAAATGCTTTGTATTATGTCAATTGTTAAAATGTTTATGCAAATATATGCCCTATCGGAGGGAAATAGAAAAACTTGAAAAAAAAACTCTAACAACTACTGTTTAAACTTGTTAAACAACTGTTCAAACTTTTTAAACAAGTTGTTTAAAAAGTTTAAACAACTTTTGGTTAGAGTGACAGGTTTAAACATTACAACATGCTATTTTTTTTTACTGTGTATAATGTTAAAGAAGGAATGTACCCCGGACTTCACTATAAAGGCATACATTGAAATAGGGAATATTAAAGGAGAATGAAACCCTTGAAACCAGCTGAATCCATATCAAAGAGAAAAATCAAAGAAACATATTGTTGAAAGTTTGAGGAAGATTGAATGAATAATAAGAAAGTTATGAGCATTTGAATATTGAGATCACTAATGCCATGTAGATTCTCCCATTGGCAATGCGACCAAGATTTGTGATGTCACACACGTACAACTCCCTCATTACTTTAGTACTTATTTCACTTATATTCTCACTTTTATAGAGTCTATCACAAGGTGAGGTGTTCTCTTTATGAGAGGACAAGTACAGAGGTTTCACAACATTATATCATTGATGAATTGTTTGTCATATGATTAGAATAAGCAAAAGGAGATGTTTTGGGGTATATTTTCAGTGTCCAAAAGGGGAGAGTTGTTCATCTGTGACATCATAGATCTTGGTCGCATTGCCAACGGGAGGATCTCCATATAGCATTAGTGATCTCGACATTCAAATGCTCATAACTCTTCTATTGCTAGTCCTATTTTACTCAAAATTTTGTTGATCTTATTCTTTGATTTTTCTGCTTTCACAAAAGCTAACTTGCTCCAAGAGTTTCATTCTCCT
The DNA here is from genome assembly GCF_037042905.1 of Lytechinus pictus. Lineage (NCBI taxonomy): Eukaryota > Metazoa > Echinodermata > Echinoidea > Temnopleuroida > Toxopneustidae > Lytechinus > Lytechinus pictus. The sequence goes on from NC_087260.1 coordinate 8,671,074, forward strand.
TTAATAATTTATGAAATATATAGGGCCTATTAGCCCACTCACCGTCACCTTCGTGCAGGCACCCCACCAAGGCGTGAACACCAAGACCAAACCAACAGGTACCAAACCAAAGAATCACAAGTCGTGTTGTAAAATGAAGACGAACCATGCTTGAACCATATGGAGTCACCCTCACTTTCTTAGACTTGGTCAAGAATCAAAGAGTCTCCGAACTTGAAAAATGAGATCTGTATACCTTGAAGCTGACGAATTGGTAAGGAAAATACAAGTGCCTGTACTATAGCCAAAGCGATGTGACGGACGGACGGACGTTCTGAAGAACAGCCTTTTGGCTGATGTACGTGTACCGTTTCGAAATAAATGAAATTAAATTAAATTAAATGAAATGAAACGGAGACTGCGCTGTTCGTGTGCGTTCTTGTCACTAGCTTAATCAAATATATTTGCCAATCCTAAAAGAATGTCCAATGATCATGATGCGTTAAGGATAGACCATGTGCATCGATCGGTTCCTCCAGAACCCGGTTTCTCAAATGGTTGCTGATCAGCAATGTGATCAGGGAGCTAGCGCTAGCAGTCAACATCCATACAACGACATATTTGATTTATCAGTCAAAAGGGGTATCGTCCAAAGTTTGACTCGGAGGAAGGAATCGACGGAAATGATCCTTGTTTATTATCATTTTGCTGCCAGCGGAACTAACGGGGAACTGAGGCCTTATAATTACCATATCACGTGTCACAGTACTTTACGGCTAACTACCAGTAACTGACTGTGCTCATGCAGGCGCTACTTCCAAAACACACCGGACTATTTTTATGAAAATTTCAAGCCATGAAAGTCAAAAGACACCCGGAATCCTGGATAGTATGTTTCACACTTGACATATTTTTTGTTTGCCGAGTATACTGATTTGTTTGCGGAGTTCATGTACATAATATCCGGGCAATAATAGCCTCCTGCGTACATACCATACCTGCACCATTTCATGGTCTAACTGAAACCATTATGACTGAAACCCAATGGAACCCAATTCATTCCGTGATGAATCCATTTTTGGTGATTCATAATAACCTAATATGATATCGGGACGTCACAATAGTGTCTCACGCTCAAGTGAGCTCGTTTGAAAGGACGACAACGCACTGGATTTTCTATTTTGGTCTTATTTTAAAAGAATGGAAAGGTAAAACGACAAGGAATTCGAAGAATATACAAAGTCTGTGGTTTGTTTTGTCAAAATGAACACTAAATATAGAAGCTGTCAGAAAATAAAGGGCGTGGTGCGTGACTTCATGTTAGGTACTACCAGCGGCGCCGCTCGGGATGTGTGGCGTATAGGGTAATCTAGGGAATTCACTAAGCAAAATGCCGAAAATGTCATCAAAATCGGATAACAAATAGTAAAGTTATTGAAGTTTAAAGTTTAGCAATATTTTGTGAAAACAGTCATCATGAATATTCATTAGGTGGGCAGATGATGTCACATCTCCACTTTCTGTTTTCTTATGTTATTACTTAAAATCATATTTTTTTCATTATTTCATACTTGTGTGAATAATATGTCTCCCTTATAATGAAATAAGTTGCAGCAATATATATCTAATGCACTAAATCAGTTGTCAATCCAATTTTTCTAGTTCTTGGAGGAAAAAATTAGAATAAACCTAATTTCATATAATAAAATACAAAAGAACAAGTGGAGATGTGACATCATCAGTCCACCTAATGAATATTCATGACGACTGTTTTCACAAAATATTGCTAAACTTAAAAATTCAATAACTTTGTTACTTGTTATCCGATTTTGATGAAATTTTCGGCAGTTTGCTCAGTGAATTCTACTCTATTTATTAAACTTTAAATACTCTCAGCCCGGACCATCCCTTTAAGTATGTATACGTACGTGACCGGGGCTGGCGCTACAGCACTCATTTTAACTTCCAATGATTTATAGGCTTCATTTGTTGTTTATGGACCTTTCTATTTTTCTTTATTTTCACCCCCCCCCTTAAATTTCATGCCCTCTTCTAAGCTTCATCCCCTTTACCTGTACGTGTAGCTCCTCTATTCGTTTTATTTTCCCCCTATTTGTTATCTCCTTCTTTTCTACTCTCTTTCTCCTTTTTCTTCTCAGTTTTCGGCTTCTTTATTTTTTCTAATTCTTTTTCATATTCTTCTATATCATTAACATTATTCCTCTTCTTCCTCTTTTTCTTATTCTTCTTTTTAGTACTTTTTATTCACCTCCTTTTTCTATACCAGGCGTGGTGGATCAGTGGTATAGCGTCCGCCTAATGTGCGGGAGATCGCGTGATCCTCGGCCGAGTCCTACCAAAGACTTTAAAAAAGTAAACTTTCTTCTTGCCTTGGTCATCTTGGTAGGCGCTCAGCATTGGAGAAGGATGATAATGACGTAATTATTATGTTATGCAGGACCCGCTGGTAGAGCATAAGTGGCTACCCTGGGTAAATTAATTGTTATTATTACTATTATTATGATCATTATTATTATTATTATCATCATCATCATCATTGTTATTGTTATTATCATCTGTAGTATTATTACCATGCTTCCTCTAGCCTGGACTATTGGGGTTTGTTTAAGAGTACGTGGGATTCATATTTTCTTTCGTAGGCTTTACTTCACCTACACATCCACCACCGTGAATTGAACTTGTAAAAATAAAAAAATTCTTGGTAGATTATTACAATGCAATGACGCGTTGGCTATCAATAAATGACCCCGTTGACGATGACCCCGAAATCGTAATGGTTGAAAGGCGGGAATGACGTCAGTCGTCAGCCAATCTCGATCAGCTATCCGATATTCGGGGCAGGTTGGGGTATTTCCCTTTTATTGATCACCTACATAGATTCGAAGCATTGTAAAGAGGGTTTTCTAAGAAGCTTTCTTTCAAATGTTCTTTCCAAGAATTAATGGGGCCCATGACTTATTCAGAATTTTCAAAGCTTTTCGAAAAATCTAGATATTTTCAAGTAATTTATTTACTGGTTTGTTTGTTTGTTTCCTGTGCTTTATCGCAATTTCCAGAAATGTCACTGCGTTGTAAGCCCGAATGGCAAGTTTGCCTTAGAACGCCTTTGATTTCTCCCTGTTGAATTATACCGTTTTTCTGGTTTTCAAATTTACCCCGGTGCTGTCGCGGGACAGCATATAAACCCGCTACAAATATACATCCACGGGAGAAGTTATCCCGGCACAGTGTCCCAGGATAAATTTGTATGTATCCATTCACACAGCAGCGGGTTATTTTTATGACCTCCGTAACAAAACACGTGTAGGCTTGTGACCCCGTGAGTGACCCGACTCTGATACACCGGAAATACTCGAGGGCGGGGGAATCGAACCCACGTCCTTCAGATTGAAAGATGAGAGTCATAACCACTAGACCACGACGCCTCCACATCATAGTAAAGATATCACAAGTGGTTTATGTTTAGCAATATTTCATAATACTAGTAACCTAGTAATGTTCTCATTTATAATTATGTATTTACGTTTATGCAGGGTTCACTAGTTACCAATCTCATGTTCTTTATAATTAATTGCATCTTTCCCTCTCTTCCTCTGCCTCGTCTCCCCTACTTGCTCTTTCCTCCTCTATCTATCATATCTATTTATTTGTCTATCTATATTTATATCTATATTTATATCTATCTACATGTATATATATTTCTATCTTTATTTCTATCTATTGATCTATATTTCTATCAATCTCTCTATCTATTTATCTATCTACCTACCTATCTATCTCTATATATCTATCTTTCTATCTATATTCTATCTATCTATATTTCTATCTATATTTCTAACTATCTATATTTCTATCTCTCTATCTACATGTATTTATCTTATCTATCTACCTACCAACCTATCTATCCATCTATCTATATTTCTATCTATGTATCTTTCTGTCCGCTCCCCTCTTCTTTCCCTCCATCCCATGTCCCTTCCTTTCTACCTTCTCTCCTCCTCTCTCTTTCATTTTCTCTCTCTTTCTTTATCTCTGTCCTTTCATCATCTCTAACTCCACCCCCCCCCTTTCTTCCCCACCTTACCCTCTGACTCTTGCAACCTCTTTCGCATTCTGTCTTCCCCTTCTGCTGCTCTCTCATTCCCTCCCCCCTCCCCCTTTCCTTCTCCCCCCTCCCCCTCCCCCTTTCCTTCTCCCCCCTCCCCCTTTCCTTCTCCCCCTCCCCCTTTCCTTCCCCCCCCCTCTCTCTCTCTCCCACACACGATATCCTGCACATCCGTCAGTAACAGGCAATATATAAGGGAACATTGTGGCGTGGGCGATTCCAAAGAGTCGGACAATAAAGAAAATCAACATTTACACAGCTGTAATTGCTTTCAATTGGCATATATTTACATTTATGATACAAATTGACAAGTGAATATGGGACTGTTCAAATCACTAGTTCCTCATGATGCATAAGAATATATGATTGCCAGGGGTGGTATGGAACACTGTCATAACTTTTGTCATAAATTTTATAATTTCTCTTCCAGATGTGACACTGCTTTGATTGTCACAAATCGGTACTCTGAACATTGTCATTTCCCTGTCATATCTCTCTAAGTTCCTGCCCATCTTTTCGGAGGCAAACCAATAAAATTCACCGTTAGTTTCCAGTGGGAGCCCTTCTAACCAATAGGAGGCCCGGTGGCACGTGGGCGTATCCTCAATTAAGCGCATAATAAGCGCATATATTGATGTGCTTAATTACAAAGAGAGACAGGGAGCTGTGAAGGATTTTTAGAAGAGAGATAGAAAAAAAGGGAAAACAGAGGAAAAAAGGAGGAATTAAAATGTAGGGCCTACCTAATTTTAGCATGAACAAATATTTTGAAAATAGTCATGGATGATGAGTGAAACTAATACCACAATCTAATCAAATATAATTGTATGCTTGATATTGAGTCAGCAGGGTATATGGATATCTGGTACTAAAAGATATGACAAAATTTATGACTGCTCGACCTTGTCATAAAGTTTGTCATACATGTATCGTTTAAGAACCGCATATTTCTGATTGGTGCTAAAGAGAAGGGTCAGAATTTATGACAATTTTTATGACAAAAGTTATGACATCTACCAGTATACCCATTCTGTCATGATATCTCTGGGGAAAAGACAAAATGTGGAGAAAAGACAATATTCAGAATACCGCCCCTGGATATCAATCACTCCTACAGATATCTTGGATGGGTCGAACTCCTGCAAACACCTCTCTTTATCTTACTCCTTATTGAACCACGCAAGTTAAAGATAAATGAAAGCAGTTACAATACATACAGTTGAGGCCAAAAGTTTACATACACCCTTAGGCCCGTATTCTGAAGTCGGGTTTAACTTAAACTCAGGTTTAAAGTTGTGGTTTAAGTATGGACAGCCAATTGTTACATAATCACTAACAGTACAGATATCATACTTTCAACTCATTCGGCTCTCAAATCATTCATAATTGTGTAGGAAGTATAAATAGATGATTGTCTTCACCATCGAAGAATCAGGAAAGAGCACAGTAAACATATGAAACATACAACTTAATAAAAATGTTGATACTTTTGGCTTCCCATACTTAGACCACAACTTTAAACCTGAGTTTAAGTTAAACCCGACTTCAGAATACGGGCCATGGAATTCAGTGAAATTTGTTCGCTTGCCAAACATTGTAAATTTACTATATCTTCAGAAATATAAATACTACCATGACAAATTTGGTATCAAATGAAAGAGCATATTAAGCTCTTTCACATGATTGGGATGTCGTTGGAATCAAGGTATATTTCGGGTGGAAATTTCTTTGAAGAAAGAAGTTAATATTCATGCCAAATGTATTCTGTTGTTTGTTAATATATTTTCAAACATTGTTTCATAGAAATACATAAATGTCAAATCTATGATTTATATTGTATTTTCTATCATGATATGTAACCACTGAACAAAAAATGTGATCTAAAATGTTTGTGTTGAGAAGTAACTAGCACAAATATGAATTGTTTTTGTCAAGTTTTTATTTTTAATTTGTTTAAAATATGAAGATTTTGGGAGCATAAATGACACCTAAATATCTTTCAGCTCCTGATAAAGCAATGTGATGAAGGGGCATGACATACTCATTTTTTTTTAAAATCAAATTCGTCATGACAGCACAAATATTTTAAAACATATTGTAAATTTGAGTTACGTTTGGTAAGTGTAAACTTTTCTTTGAATTTCATTGGTGTATGTAAACTTCTGGCCTCAACTGTACATATACCAGGCTTTGAGTAAGTATAGCGGGAATTATTAATCTGAGGTTGGACTGGCATTACTATTTTTTAACGAGGTGCGAAGCCCCCATGGGGAAAATAGTAACTTTGCCGGTACAACCGAGGATAAATAATTCCTTCTACACTTTCAAAATAAAGGCCTGGTATATTTGTTTTATATCCTACTTTAAAAATTTAGAGCAACAGATTTTGACAATCTAGTTCTTGTACTTTTTTTTTTTTTATCTGACTGACCTACTTTTCCTGAAGCCACACGCTCAGTGCGCGGATTGCGTATTAGTGCTTGCGCCATCATGATCTGTGACATCAATGATGGAATAGTGCACTGTTCCATCATTGACGTCACGGAATAGCAATTTTTCTTCAGTGGTCGTTTCAATATCAACATCATCACAAAAATAGTAACGATATGTTTGGCCATATGATGCTATTTAAACAAATCAGCATGCATGATTTAATTTATGTAGGATATAATGAACACCGATTTCATGAGGAAGTCTGTAAAACCAAGGTTAATTTTCATTATATCATCATAATCTACCTCCAATACAGTTACAGTCACTGAACTTTTATAAAAAATTAATAATAATCCGCTTTTACATAGCGCTTAATACATCGGAACGATGTGTCTAAGCGCTTTACAGATATATATTATTACCCCGGTCATCGGATTCAATCAGTCATTCCCGCACACAATGTATGCACATCCTCCACTCCCTGGGGAGTATTCCAGTCAGTCGCCGGTGAGGCGCACACAGTACTGGACAAGCTACAATTACTTTTACATCCTACCGGGTACCCATTTGGCACCTGGGTCGAAAGTGGCAAAGTGTGGATTAACGCCTTGCCAAAGGACGCCAGACCGCGGTGGGATTCAAACACACGACCCTCTGTTTACAAGGCAAGATTCAGACAGAACCACTACACCACGGCTCCTCAATCATGTAAGTTCAATGCCATAGACCAGTTCATAGTTACCTAATAGGCAAGTTTCCATTCTTTCATTAGGACGGGCACATCTCAAAGCAAGATATTATGTAAGCATGTCTGATATAGAAGGATGCAGAAATTGCATAGACCAGGTGACTAGAATAGCACAGCAATGAACAATGAACGTTTTATTGTTGCATTTCTACTTTTGAATGCATTCGCATATTACAATGATGTACTTGGCCAACGGTTAAATACTGCTGTTGTGGAGCATTGTGGCCCAGTGGATTAGTCTTCTGACTTTGAAACAGAGGGTCGTGGGTTCAAATCCCAGCCATGGCATAATTTCCTTCAGCAAGAAATTCATCCACATTGTGCTGCACTCAACCCAGGTGAGGTGAATGGGTACCTGGCAGGAATTTATTCCTTGAAATGCGTGTGCGCTGTAATCTTAGTAATTACGGCTGCCAAGCTACAGCTGGGGTAATAATATCCAAGTCCTTTGGAAGCGCATAGAGACATTATTCATAATGTGATATGCGCTATACAAGAATTGCATATTATTATTATTATACCTGTACTTTTTGTTAGTGAACACATTGGGTGCTTTCCAGTGGATCCACTGAAAAGCACAATTCAAAAGAATATATGAATAATCAAGATATCTCTCTCTCTCCTTTGTTCTTCCTCCACTAAGATCGGAGATCAACAGCACCATTGGAAGGGCCATAATTCATTGAAGGCTCGAAATTGCAATCATGGAGAGTTACCAAGTAGGTTTTGGAGAGGTGTGTGGAGGTTGCGTAGGAAGTATAGAATAAGAGTATGCAATTGAGTTTTTGTGTTGTTGCTGATGTGCCCAGGAGGTAGAAAAAGGACCATGAAAGCTGGTGCTCATCTCCTTGAACATTAAACCATCACGCCATTCGAGTTAAAATGACCTTCTTCTGATCAGGCGCAGAAAAGGATCTATGAACTGGCTTACAGTTTTCTTGAGCAAAGGCATTCATTTATCTCATAATGACATCCTAGGAATGGATTGAAAGTCCTTAGTTCTCTAGCTGCTATTAAAGCAGCCAGACTCAGTCAGGAAACATGTTCTTCACCACATACCGGCTGTCAAGTTAAGATCTCACTGCTGCTGTGTTGGTGTTGGGGGCTGGAGTGCAGCTGGCGGATCGGCTCGTATTCTCTTAGGGGACTTTGGCATCGAGAGAAGTTGCTAAAAGACAAGAAATGGAGTAGAATCGATTATATGAAGGCGATCTTACCTTAAATCATCTCTCTATAACATACTCATATACCCAACTGCACCTCAAATACCTAGATTCACACAAGAGTTCTCAATCCCCTCCTGCGGCCCATTTCATAAAACTTCTTATAATGATAAAAACTTCCAATAACCGTTTATAAAGCAACTGAAATCATTCGACACAATTGGCTGATGGTAAACTTGTTACAGAACTGTGCATTTGTTATTATAACAAGCACGTAATTTTTATTTCGGGGGCTACTTTGCAAAACTTATTGCCTACATCTGGAACATCGGATTGCAATGAAATGGGATTTCCAGGACTCCTTGCTTTGGTGTCCAAGGCTCTTTGGAGCCAGGCTTAAGGCAACAGAAAATAGGATTCTTACCTTTTGCCATCTGTCAAGTGTCTTGGAGTACTCCGAAGAATAGAATTGAAAGACTTCTTCACAGTCTCTTCTTGCTGCATGCCCAGGAGGGTTGTACTGTAAACAGTTCCCTCTCACCAGCATCATGTCATGGTGGAACTCTGCAAAGTCTTGGTATGTCGCAGCCTGAGGGAAAAAAAAAGGTCATAAGCGGCTATGGAATAAAAAAAATACAAAGCTAGTCTACCAAACGAGCAGCTGGAGGAGGCATCTCCTCCTGATGAGTCAAGGGGAGTGTTTCATCAACATTTTCATCCGACAAGTTGTCAGATCTGACATCTTTCTCTGATGTTGATTGGCTGAGAGGTACTGTTACTATGTTAACTGTCTGATAAAATGGGACTTGTCGGATAAAACGTCCGACGAGTCCTTTCATGAAACGCCCCCCTGGGCCCCGTCTTACAAAGAGTTGTGATTGATCTGATCAATCGCAACTATGGAAAGCCAACAAAGTAAACATATGAAATGCATGTTTATTTTAAAAATTGTTCGAGATATGAATGCATATCCATAAAGTCATCGATTTCTTGACAATTTGGTGTGTTGTGACTGGTTTCCTTTGTTTACAAAGGACATTTTGCAAATTTCCTGTAGAAAAAATCATGACACTGATGGATTTCCATAGAGTTACGATCGCTTGGATCAATCGTAACTCTTTGTAAGACGGGGCCCTGGCCCGCATCCTGCCACATAGCCATATCAAGAATAATTTGGATCAAAACCAAGAACCCTATATACTGAATCACCCCGTCGTGGTCTGGTGGTTATGACTCTTGTCTTTCAATCTGAGAGATGTGGGGTTCGATTCCCAGCCATGGCGTGCTTTCCTCCAGCAAGAAATTCACCCACATCGTGCTGCACTCCGTCCAGATGAGTCGAATGGGTACCTCGAGGAATACATTCCTTGAAATGCAGTGCAGGTAACAGCCGCGCTGCTAAAGCCAGGGTAATTATGCCGCATTACTGTAGAGCGCTTAGAAACTTCTGAGCCCCGTTGCATAAAAGTTATGGTAACTACCATGGTAACGATGATCAACAGCCAATCAAAATCAGGGATTCCATTCAAGTTACCATTGTATGGCAAAGTTACCATAATGGTAACTTTTATGCAATGGGGCCCAGATAGAGTAAGTGTTAAGCACTACATACGCAAGTATAATCATTATTATTATCATCTATATAGAGTGTTCTAGCGAAGCATTAAAAACATGTATTTTGGTCTGCATCAATTGCCCCTGCAGTATCAGAGCGTATCCCTAAAAAGGACCGAAATCCGACGAATATCCCATAGGCTCCTGTACAAAATTTGCTATTGAATATGAGAGCATATTTCAGTTTAATGCGCATTCACGAATGCGTGAAATATACAACGCGTACAACAATGAAAGCAAAGCAATGCGCATCATAGAGCACAATTACGCTTGATGATGTCATAATGAGCACGACCAAAACTGATCCCATATGAAGTGATTATGGCATAATGTGATAAGTAATCTATGACTTGTTCAACCAAATTGCTCCCTCTTTTTTGGGGGGGAAGTGGGTAGATGATAATAATTATATTGGATGGCTTTATTTCATGAAATATTGCACTTGTTAGGGCCAATATTCCACTCATCTGCGATTAGTGGAATATTTGCCCGAACTCTTGGAATATTTCTGGTATTCCATTCTGAGCCATCCAATATAATATAATTATTATCATTTAGTGCTTTGATATCTCACCTCTAGATTTCTCTTGATGGTACCAAAGTCCATTGGTTTCTTAATCACCTTGTGGTATCCTGGTGCCTCAGAAGGGTCAACTGGAAAGAAACAGTTACATAGCTTAAAGGTAAAAGATAGTAGTTGCAACAAACAATTCTTTCATGAGAAAGTCTTTTAAATCAAGGCTAATTGTCAACATGTTATCATACATCTAGATCTGGTACAATAATGTAAACTTGTTTTTGTAAAATCACGAAATCTTAGCCCAAAATCGATAATTCTGATGATCACTTACACAGAAAAGCATATGTGGGACAGAGCACTGATATTGCTTAAAAAAATACCCAACATTTGATGGAATTCCAAGCTTATTTTGCTAATTTCTCTGCAATTACTGTTTCATTCCAGAGCTATTTGGCACAGATTGTTATTTATACGTACCAACACTTTGGTAGTAATTTCATTGGATTCCGTTTTAACTCATTTTGAGATCGTTACCACAACTGGTATTTACCTTTAAAATCACTTTGACAAATCAAGTCTACTCTAAAAATAGCATCCAAAAGGCTGAATTACATTCAATTTACAAACGGTATAATACAGACATATAAACACAATATAACTTACAATAAAAAAGGCAAATATCAAAATGAAATGGTTCTACAAAATCATTATACGTCTATGAAATTAATGGAAATACCGAGCCTGTGACAAGAAGGCATCAGAGGCTGCTGAGTTGATTCTGGACGAATAATGGCAATTGTTTTTATATCTTCTATGAATCTACATTTCCATATTGCACTATTGGTACTGATTATTATTGCTTAGACATTACCCCCATCTATTAAACCTTCTCCGATAAAGAGTTAAAGGAAAATAGTAAAGACAGTTGAGGAACAAGTGGCTTCGGCCCCTGGTTATAATTTGTTTGGGTTGACTGCCCATTCTATCTAATTACTATTGTCACATTATTTAATTTTCATTTTATAAAGTTTATTATGTGGCAGTCATCATTTTATGATGGCATCATCAGGCCCAAAGAACAATTTAAAAAATAAATAAATAAGGAAAGAAAGAAAGAACACTTTTTAAACTGAACTGAGCTGAATTAATGTACATGTAGGTCTATGTCCTCCAGATTTTTCCCAAAATTCAATAGGAGGGTTTATCTACCAGGTCTAGTGAACCATGATGCTGCGTTGATCCCTCCTTTGGGTCGGTTGGCACCCCGGAAACGCATTACTCTCTGCAATAAGCTGAGGGAGCAAAAAGAAAAGAAAAAAGGAATTTGTCGAGACATATCACAAGATTCAGCAGCACACCTCAGCAACAAGCTTTGACAACAAACCTTGGTATAATTTCACATGTAGTTCCCAGAAGCCTGTATTTTGCCCTTGTAGTATGTTCGTTAGAACCCGATATTTTCAGGGTTTTGTGAGGCACACCCACATAGAAATATAATATCGAGTGCCCCCCCCACCAAACACCCCCCCCCCCCCCCCCCCCCGGACTGTGCATTATTATATCATAGCTTGGAAATTATCCAACAATTGACATGAATCCCATACTTGTTTTACTTATTTCTCAGCATTTAAAAATAATTTCTTCCACAATCCTTTGTCACATATTTCTTTTTATACATACATACAGACAAGGGCGGCCATTTTTTTTTGTATTCTTTATGAAATCATTTTGAAACCACTACCACAACTGGTATTCATCTTTGTGGAGCGTTGTGGCCCAGTGGCTTAGTCTTCTGACTTGAAACAGAGGGTCGTGGGTTTGAATCCCAGCCATAATAATAATAACAACGCGCCTGGGAATGGAATATTTCTTGATAGATGGCGCTATATAAATGCCTCTTATTATTATTATTATTATTAACAAAAAACTTTGTATTTACTTCCATGCTGCTCTTGCCCAGCTTGGCATGCTAGATGGGCCCGTCTCTTCGTCGATGGGTGTGGGCGCTTTCCGCTTCCGACGGCTGACCCGCAGTCCATCTGGACCAATAGCACCCTCTGAGCCCGACCCTCCACTGCTGGTATCTGAAAATCAATGAAGAATATTCAGGATTATGCTTCAAAATGGTTCTACAATAAATTTGGCACAAAAAAATATGAGGTTTAATAAAAAGAAATTCATACAACAATAAATACATAAGATATTGATTTTAAAACCATTTTTTTTTCAAACAATTATTGTTGGGAATGCTACAAAGAATATTTACAAATAGCATTCTATTCTAGGAGCTATATGCAGCAAAAAAGTATGATTTATGCATAAATAACACAATTAAATTCATATAAAAAAACATCAAAATATTTTTGAAAAAAAGTTTAGTCATAGAGCCTTGTAGATAACATCACACCCTAGTATCGTCCACATTTTTGCGGTGCTCATGTGATTGGTGGCCAAGATCCCCTCCACCATAAATTGTGCATAAATAGCACAATTAATTCATATAACAGACATCTTATCATTTCCGGAAATAGAATTATTCATACAGCTTTGCAGATTAAATCACAAACTATTATCATGCCAATTTTGCGGAGCGCACGTAACGGTAATTGGTGGCCAAGATGCCCCCTCCCACTCCCCACCCCCAACTAGAAAACAGCCGAAAATGACCAGCCCCATTAGGGATAATCATATTTGTAAGCAACTTTGATCAAAGTCTTACCCATGAATGACATCAATTCACTGGAACTTCCCAGATCATCTCCTCTCTTGTCATCGTCCTCCTCATCGTCGTCCTCATCCTCTCTCATCCTCTGACACGAGAGATCCTCTAGATTCATTTGGGTGATATCAAAGGATGATGCCGATTCCATCACTACGCTTGTTACCGATGGTTGATCGGACTCTGCTGTCGGTGTCGCCTGAATGAATAATTAGATTAGATTGGATGGATTAGATAAGATTAGATTAGATTAGATTGGATTGGATTAGATTAGATTAGTTTAGATTGATATTTATTCAATTCATCATAAAATACAAAATAAAACAAGTTACAAGTTACATTCATTCATATGTACATGAGAATCATAAAATAATGCAATATTGATCAAAATCTGGAGAAAGTTTGAAAACGAGTACATATTCATGTCGAATGAGGAAGGAACTAGAAAGGCAAAGCCTTATAAGTGCTGCCAACTTTACAAAACTAGAAACTGAAAACATGACACTGGAAAATGAAATCTGACACAATGTATAAAACAAGCAAATAGCAATTTTTTTTTTTTGGGGGGGGGGACTACTCTTCACAACTTCCTGCCTGAATCTACAAAATCAGATAAGCTTTGATACTGCAGTGAAGGGGAATTTTTCAGTACTCTTCTTTTAATTTTCAAAGATACTTTTGAGCATTTTGGGAGCAAAATTGCCCCCAAAGGCGGGGAGTCCCCCCCCCCTTGCCCCTGCCAAGTCGAGACATAAAATTCAATGTCAACTTTGCAAGATTTGTTATCTTAGCATGTTGACATACAACTTTTTGTAAAGTCAACCTGGCAAGATAATGTGTCTCGCCATGTTGATGTGCAAGTGTTCATGTGACGACTAAACGGGATAACATATCTGGCCATCTCGATGATGAAGATCCAAAGCATTTATATTAAAAGGCACGGTCTCCATATCCCTTTAGGTGTGTGAAGGGTACGTGAAGAGTGACACCAGTACCAGATGAGCGCAAGCCAGGACACAGACGTCGTTGTTCTATTAGGGAAATCATGTAATCTGGGGCTACACCATGGACAGCCTTGAAAGTCAGGAAAAGGATTTTAAGTTTTAAGTTTGAAGCTTTAGCAGCTTACAACATCATTATACCTATTATGCTACCTTCATATCTTACACAGTAGCACATTATTCAGTATGTTTGCAGAAACCACTTAGAGGTAGGAAATCCTATGGCAATCAGTCTATATGTAGCAATATTCCTATCAAGATTCCTTCTCTCACATTTTAATCTGTCTCTGATTTGGATCAAACTTAATAACATAAATCCTGACACTCACCTGGGGTGTGATCTTATGACCTATGACCTGCGCCCTGTCCATCACTGCTGCTTTAGGTATCTCCTGCCCATAGTTGACCTTTGACCTTGACGGCACGCTCGATTCGGACTCCTTGGAGATGATCTCCTCTACAAACTCAAACGGATCAATCTTAGAGCTGTCCTCCACCCCCTTTGGGTCTCCCTGTTCGGGTGACTTCAACCCAGGATCTCCCTCGGACGACTGCTTCCCGCTCCCTAACGCCTCCTCGCTCTCCAGGAACTGCTCGAACTGGTCAACGACGCTCGAGAGTTGATCGGACGAGAATTCGAGACGTTCGGCTGTCGATGCCGTCTTGGGGTCTACGGTGATTACGTTAAGACTCTGAGAGAGGTCTTTGGTGTTGTCAGAGCCAGAGACGTAAGACGATGATGGTGATGATGACGGAATTCTGCGTGTGACTGAGGACGGTTTGCTCATTGAGGACGTCGGGAGGCCCGGTGATACTCCAGAGAAAGGAACTTGTTTCACTGAAATCAGATAAACAAATAAAATATCAAACTTAGGTCAACCATAAAGTTACTGTTTGCCATAATGAACAGGAAAAAAATAGGGTCAGTCATGGTTTTTTTTTTGGAGGGGGGTTATATATCATTAAATCAAATATAATTATATATATACACAATTCCCTTATTCCTCTTTAACACTGATGTCACTTTGCTATTATTTGTAATGATCTTAACCCTTTGATATTTTATAGTTTTAGACATACATGTACATTAATACCTTATTGTCATTGTTTCACTCAATTTTCTATATATTTCCTATAATGCCATAATTAATTCATTGCTTTCATTTCAGTGTTTTTTATCAGTGAATAAATTATACAATTAGTAGTTTTATAATTAGTAACTGTTCCATTTTGATAACTTAAATATTTCAGTTTGATTCATATTATCATTTAAGTAAAAATATTTGTTTATTTATGTTACCAAGCGTTGTTATCCTTGACTCAGATTTTGACTTTATTTTCATGTATGATATGATAATTTTTATTGTTCTTTATGTTTTCATCAGGTTATTGATGAAAAACAGTTTTATGCTGATCTTTTGTACCTGAATAAATATGTTCTAATAAATAAATATATTACATGAACACTCCTAGATCTAATTGCTCTTGTGCATGTGGCAGGAACTCTTCACATACATGGATCATATATCCGAGTGTGCACATGATACATGTAAAATGGAGATCGAGGGTGGCCAGTTTTTCTACACATTTTTTGTATTAAAAAAATGAAAGAATGACGGACATCAGGGTCAGTCGGCAAGTATTCATTCAAAATTTATTCTGAAGTTGCGGCTTAACTATGGATAGCCATTTGTGACACAGATATCTAACAGTACAGGTCCGATTGAATGTCAGTCCATCTGTCACTCAGATCATTCATAACTGTCTGGGAATAAGACCTGGTGGGTGTTTCATAAAGCTGTTCGTAAGTTAAGATTGACTTTAAGAACGACTGGTGATCCTTTCTTGTGGTAAATGGTATATTCATTGGCGACGGTTTAGCGCGTAAGAAGGGATCACCAGTCGTTATTGAAGTCGCTCTTAACTTACGAACAGCTTTATGAAACGGCCCCCTGAATTAGTTTTCTTCACCATTATAGGATAATAATAATAATAGGCATTTATATAGCGCCATCTATCTAGAAATATTCTATTCCGAGGCGCGATGTGATTATTATTATTACCCCAGCTTTAGCTCAAGCAGCCTTTCAGCGCTCATGCATTCAAGGAATTAATCCTGCCAGGTACCCATTCACCTCACCTGGGTTGAGTGCAGCACAATGTGGATTAGTTTCTTGCTGAAGGAGACTACGCCATGGCTGAGATTTGAACCCATGACCCTCCGTTTCAAAGTCCGGAGACTAATCCACTGGGCCACCAAACGCTCCACATAGAATAGAAGTGATTGCAGAGAACACTTACCAGCAGTAGCAGGGGGTAAAGGCTGCCCTCTGATCTCAAGCAAAGCTTTGATGGCCGAGGAAGCGGATTGGCTGGCTGGGGGGGACCCATCGTACTCAATCCATTCTGTATTCGGCTTCCCGACAGAGGATTGGAAAATAAGGGAGGGGTCGCGGCCTGAAAGGAAGAAAAAAAAATCACTTTGGAAATTCCAACACTGGCAAATTCATACAGATTTTATGAATTCATACTCTGACATGCAACCAAGGGGAATTAGGGCTTCATATCCACTCGGTCTTCTGCAATATAGTCTTATTTAAATGGTCTAATTTAAACACCATCATGGCTAAACCAACTTACTATTTGGTATAACCATCACTTGGTCCTATACGCACTGTCTTACTATAATTTAGTCTAATTTCCAGTTGGTCTAATATCGTCTTTGTCTACTTATTATTTTGCACTTTGTCAAATTAAATTTTGATTCATTAACCCTTCCCTGTACAAACGTATATGAGAATCATAGAATTCAGTAGTCAATGGATTAACAGTTCACAGAGTGTTAGACCAAGTAGATATTAGGGCATTTTAGCAATCACTACACAGATGCTTTCTATAATGCAAAGAAACCTTAATCAAAAGCCCTTCATAACAAGGCAGCCTTTGTTGAAAATCAGTGAATCAAAACAGCTGTGCCGGCCGCACAGAAACGTTGTTAGCCTAATAACAGGGCCCTCACAGTAAGCCCAGTCACATCTTTCAATGTGAAGGCAATGCATTGTTGTACATAAGGCATGGCTGCCACATTACCGGTTGTAACAGGGTCTCTGTTAGCTCATTGTTAGCTCTAACATTTCTGTGCAGTCAGTACAAGACTCAGGACAAACAACATTTTTGCAATTTTTCGCCAAGTCCGAATCTTAAGACGTTGCGCTGTCCCGGTCTACCAACTTTTCACAATGACCACTAATCTGTCCACTGTGATTTGACGGCATGTTCCATGGACTATCAACGTTGTAGAAAGCGTCCGCAAAGACGAAATAGGCATAGCCCACCTGGCGGGTGTTTCATAAAGCTGTTCGTAAGTTAAGAGCGACTATAAGAACGACTGGTGATCCTTTATTGTGGTAAATAGTACACACCATTGGCGATGATCTAGCGCGCAAGAAAGGATCACCAGTCGTTCTTAAAGTCGCTCTTAACTTACGAACAGCTTTATGAAACGGCCCCCTGGACATTGGACAAAATGATACATGGGCTCGATATTAATAAGACCAAATGATAAATAAACTGCTTGTAGACGAACTAGGATTAGACCATGTAGGACGAGACCAAAGTCGCTTTTAACTTACGAACAGCTTTATGAAACGGCCCCCAGGTACCTTATTTAGTTAATTGCCACTTGGCCTACATCCTTTTTGTCTTCTTACCATTGGTCTCATCCTACATGGTAAGAAGACAAAAAGGGTGTAGGCCAAGGGGCAAGTAACTAAATAAGGCACCTGGGGGCCGTTTCATAAAGCTGTTCGTAAGTTAAAAGCGACTTTAAGAATGACTGGTGAACCTTTCTTACGCACATAATCATCGCCAATGAATATACCTTTTACCACAAGAAAGGATCAACAGTCGTTCTTAAAGTCGCTCTTACAGTACGAACAGCTTTATGAAACACCTACTATTATTTGATATTTGAATACAACCAATGTAATATCAAAAACTGCTGGAGCAATTAAGGACCAGGGCCGGCTTCAGAGCTGACAAATGTGAAACAGTAGCCTATAATCTAGGCAGAGACTGCAGCTTTTGTCTTTGCCTTTATGAATCTGAAGCCGGTAGGCCAAACGACCGTAGTGTGTCTGATGCAGGAGACTCTGGTACGAAGCAGCCATTGCCTAAACACTCCGGCCTTGCGTTAGTTATTGTGTGTTTTTTTACTAGGATTCGCTGTGGGCTTTTTGTTACGAAAAAAACTGCCAGCGGACATTTGTTGATAAAAAAAAAAAAAACTGACACAAGACCAATGTGTATACATGTAGGCGCTGACTACGATAGTCTTTCGCATCAAAAGACGTGTTGGTGATGTTTCGCGAAACAGCATCAGACTCACAAAGGCAAAGACAAAAACAGAAACCTTTGCTACGAAGCAGCCATTGCCTAAACACTCAGGCCTTGCGTTAGTCATTGTTTTTTTTACTAGGATTCGCTGTGGGCTTTTTGTTACGAAAAAAACTGCCAGCGGACATTTGTTGATTAAAAAAAAGAACTTACACAAGACCAGACCAATGTGTATACATGTAGGCGCTGACTACGATAGTCTTCCGCATCAAAAGACGTGTTGGTGATGTTTCGCGAAACAGCATCAGACTCACAAAGGCAAAGACGAAAACAGAAGCCTCTGCTACGAAGCAGCCATTGCCTAAACACTCAGGCCTTGCGTTAGTTATTGTTTTTTTTACTAGGATTCTCTGTGGGCTTTTTGTTACGGAAAAACTGCCAGCGGACATTTGTTGATTCAAAAAGAGAACCGACACAAGACCAATGTGTATAGGCGCTGACTACGATAGTCTTTCGCATCAAAAGACGTGTTGGTGATGTTTTGCGAAACAGCATCAGATTCACTAAGGCAAAGACGAAAACAGAAGCCTTTGCTACAAAGCAGCCATTGCCTAAACACTCAGGCCTTGCGTTAGTTATTGTTTTTTTTACTAGGATTCGCTGTGGGCTTTTTGTTACGAAAAAAACTGCCAGCGGACATTTGTTGATTAAAAAAGAGAACTGACACAAGACCAATGTGTATAGGCGCTGACTACGATAGTCTTCCGCATCAAAAGACTTGTTGGTGATGTTTCGCGAAACAGCATCAGACACACAAAGGCAAAGACAAAAACAGAAGCCTCTGCTTTGATTATAGGCTATTGAAACAGGTTCATGATTGGTAAAAATGAAATGTAAGAAAGCTGGAGGTTGAATGCATAATCAACTTACCAAGGCTGGCACTCCTCATGGCGCAGCTAGGAACCTCTTCCACTACAACCTTGGATGACCCATGACCTAATGACCCCGCTGATGACCTCCTATGACCCTTGGCCTTGCTGTGAAGCTCTAGATCAGCTGATAGCATAGACATACTCTGGGCGATGGGAGACTTGGATCGTACCATACCCTGGTCAGTGGTAAATGATTCAAGATAAACTTCAGTTGTTGACCATCACAAGATGAGTTTGAGCATAATAATCGTACTTGCTTATATAGCGCCTAATACCTCTTTATCAGAAATCTCTATAAAGCGCTTTTCAATAAATGCAGCATCATTACCCTAGCTTTTGAATAGCCGAGCAGCTGTTACGCGCTCAAGCATTTCAAGGGATAAATTTTTGCCAGGTACCCATTCACCTCACCTGGGTTGAGAACAGCACAATGTGGATCAAGTTCTTGCTGAAGAATATCATGCCATGGCTGGGATTCGAACCCACGAACCTCTTGTTTCGAAGTCCGGAGACTAATCCACTGGGCCACAACGCTCCGATAATCCAATAAAATGACCACCCAAGTGTTTATGAGGTATGTACAAATAAAGAATATGTGCCAAGTGACAGTGGAAGAAAATGAGTGACTGCTGAGAAATGATCAAAATAAGCATGACATTCCAGCCAGATGTCAGCTCTTTTTCCGAGCTGTAGTAATACATTGTCCCACATGTACTTATCTGTGTTGGCGATATTCAGTGTGATTGTTTTTTCAGCCAAGATTCTATGCCTTCACAGAATTAGGTTTACATTAATGTATCAGATCTACATGTAGATCTATGATGATGAGGTGACAATCAACCCCAAATTTATTTTCAAAAGATTTTCTCATAAAATAATGCTGAAAGTACATTCTTTTAGCTCTGCATAAGGCTTTTGCCCATGAATGCTTCATTGTACTCAGAATTATATTTTCTGGACAACTTGATGGATCCCCAAAAGCATGCGGTAGAAATTCCTGATCAAGAATACATTACAGATCAAGAATATCTTACAAACCTAACTTCTAAACTTATTAAATGATGACCTCGGTGACCTTTGAACTTGTAACACCAAAATTCAATCAGATTTCGATGTTGATCTCACAACAGATTCCTCAGTCATCACAAAACAGTTCTATTTTATCTCATATCATTTTTCAATCTAGTAATGTGCGTATATTATCTAATTTGTAATTGTTTTGTCCAATGTTTTGAATTGATTTGGAAATAAAGTCCATCTAGCTATCCACTATTCTTACGAGCATGCTTTCACAATAGTGTCTGCAAGATGCTTGAAACTAACCTGACTTTTGCCTAGTGCTCCCAACCCTCCCTGTCCGGCACTTGGACCACGCCCAGAGACTCCACCCATTATGGTTGACATGGAAACGGGCGACGGGCCACGGACAGTCTTCTGCTGGGCGGAGGACGGCGGCGATGGGAACCGGATGGAATGCATAGCCATGGTACCTGGGGAGGTGGGTGTGTTTGGCGACACGCTGCTCGCGAGACCGCCGGTCATGGTCATGGCGATCTTCGGACGGGTCAGAACGGACGTGGTGTGTGACTACGAACGAAGGGGAGAAATAAGAGTGCAATTCAAAAGGAGATATAGCTGGATTCATACAACGATAATGATCATCTTGTACTGAAGTGATTAACTCTTTTTAATGTGGAAGAGCCATGGTGCAGTGGTTCTGACAGACCTGCCAACCTTCTAAACCAAACGAAAGTATCCTTATTAGGAAAAAAAAGTATTTTTTGATTTAAAAAAAAGAGTATTTTTAAGAATTTGTCTCAACGTAACAATCGCCAGCCTGTTGTAGTGAGATCGCTGAAAAAACGAGTGAAATGACTCTTCTTGAAAACCTGATAATTCACCCTTTTAAACATGTGCTCATAGGCAAGAATTTACTTGTTCTTTTCCTGCACCAAGTTACTAGCCCGGCAGTGATTTTTACCGGTCTGGGACTGTCGGACCAGCGCTAGTGTCACACGCTGTGTATAATAATTACTACATGATCAGAAATTTTAAAAAAGTATTGGTGTATTTATAGCAAAAAAGAGGAACAAATACTCTAAAAAGGGAACGGTTGGCATGTCTGTTCTGACTCTTGCCTTGTAATCAAAAGGTCATGCATTTCAATCCCAATGCAGCCAGGCATTCTTTGGCAATGGGTATACATGTACCTGGTAGGATGTGAAAGTTATTCGAGATTGTCTAGTATTGTGTGTGCCTCATTGGCAAACTAGCTAGGATGCTCCCCAGGGAGTGGATGATGTGCATACATTGTGTGTGTGTGGAGATGACTGATGGTACTCTCACACTAGCCAGTTAACTGATTTTACCTTTTTTCGATTGCCAACACTCAATGTACTAATAGACAGGTTTAAACAACTTTCCTTTTATTCAATCGTTTTTAAAATACATATGGCGTCATTATAATTTCATATTGATGTTCTGCTCAACCTTCTCAACCTACATTTCCGCGCATTTTCTCATTGACTTTCCTGAGCGGGCAATAAATTTGTATGTAGTTAAACAAATAGAAACTCACTGACCGACAACTTGATCCCAGACTTAAGCAGGCAATAATGTAGCAAATTTGCCCTGCTCAGATGTCTGATACAGTTACTAATATATTTGACAGTAATAATAATAATAATAATATAGAGTATTTATAAAGCGCCAAATCCACATTGATTATGTGCTCAAGGCGCTGAAATATACTTGGTATATTATCATTACCCCGGCTGTAGCTGAGCGGCCATATAGGCGCTAAAGCATTCAAGGAATAAATCCTACCGGGTACCCATTCACCTCACCTGGGTCGAGTGCAGCACAATGTGGATAAATTTCTTGCCGAAGGAAATTACGCCATGGCTGGGATTCGAACCCACGACCCTCTGTTTCAAAGTCCGAAGACTAATCCACTGGGCCACAACGCTCCACGTAAGTTTCTAATGCCTTGATATCAACTTACCACAACCCCTGGCGCACCGGTACGTGGTGTGCTGATCATCTTGGATTTGATTTGGGATTTCTGAACGACAATGACGTTTGTCTTACCGGGCATTACAGAACCGGGCTTGGTGACAACAACTGGGAGGAGGAGGAGAAGAAAGATAAGGCATTTTCTGGATAAGTCAACCACAGAAAGGCTCATTCATGCATTTATATTCAGTCACTTAGACCGTAATAATTGACTGCTTCTTGGAGTACCAGATATTCAGCTTTCTAAAATCCAGCGCATACAAAATTCAGCTGCAAGTCTCTTAGTTCGCAAAAAGAAATTTGAACATGTAACACCGATCCTGCATAGTCTCCATTGGCTTCCGATAAAGGCTCGCACTTTGTTTAAAGTCCCCACTCTTGTTTTTAAGTGTGTTAATGGGAATGCCCCTGCTTACCTCAGTGATTTAATTCAGAAATATCAACCCAGTCGAAATCTTCGCTCACAATCAAAGGATCTTCTCTCTGAAATACGAGTTAAGTCCAAGACTTTTGGTGATTGAGCTTTTGGGAAAATGGCACCAAAATTGTGGAACAATCTGCCTCCTAATATAAGATCAATAACAGATTTCAACAGATTCAAATCTGTGTTAAAAACATATCTCTTTTGTATTAGCCCTATAGTAAACAACAATTGTTCTACACGCATAGACACTATTTATATGGTATTATGCGTCTCTAAGAACTGCTTATTATTATTATTACACGATTTGATGGTTAAGAAGTAAAGAAAAGCTCACCCTGATGAAAAATTATACGGTAAAATGGGCATTAAAATGATCAAAAAATACTGGTGAAAGTTTGATGAGAATCCATCAGATTCACTGTGAGTTCGAAAGATTGAGGAGAAAAGATGGTATGAAGTTTGGGGTTCACTCAAGCATGAGATGTGCACACTGTACAATTTAGGTCAAACTTCCAAGCACTCAGGAAAAAGAAACTCGTATACACATCTTATCTCTTATTTAAAGGACAAGTCCACCCCAACAAAAAGTTGAGAGAAAAGAGACAAATCAAACAAGCATAACACTGAAAATTTCATCAAAATCGGATGTAAAATAAGAAAGTTATGGCATTTTAAAGTTTTGCTTAAATTTACAAAACAGTTATATGTACATCCTGGTTGGTATGCAAATGAGGAGACTGATGATGTCATCCACTCACTATTTATTTTGTATTTTATTATATGAAATATTCTTCTTTTCTCCTCATTGTCAAGTGAAACAACGATTAATTCCTCTCTGAACATGTGGAATTAGCATTGTTTAATGTTATAAGGTTCAGTCAAGTTGGTCCTTATTGTCAAATCTGTACAAAAATGAAATATTGTATAATTCAAACAATAAAAACCAATAAAATAGTGAGTGATGGACATCATCGACTGACTCATTTGCATGTCACTGAGTTATGCATATCACTGTTTTGTGAAAAATAAGCAAAACTTTAAAAAATGCAAAACTTTCTTATTTTACATCCGCTTTTGATGAAATATTCAGCGTTATGCTAGTTTGATTTTTCTTTATTTATTCAAATCAGCAATTTTCTGGGTTGGACTTGACCTTTAAATTCACGACTTCAATTTTTGACTGTTTGAAGCAGAAGGATTATTCTTTCAAATAAGTTAGTTTTCTAATCATTTACTCTCTGAAGACCGAATTATTGTTTGAGCCATTTACAGTGAACCTTCCCTCGTGACTTGTTGTTGGTTGGAGGGGGGGGGGTGGCTGGTCACATTTGAGAGAAGGAAGTTATGTCTTAAAGGGGAATCCAGCCTTGGCCATCAAATGTTGTGTTGGGAAGGAGAAAAGTAATTAAACAGAATGGTGAAAGTTTGAAAGAAATCGGACAAGCAATAAGAAAGTTATAGCTGCTTTAAAATTGAGATCACTAATAGTATGTAGATTTCAAATTGGCAACTTGGTAAGTAAATTATGACAAGGGGCAAGGACAACTTTCCCATAGGCCATGTACTTTATTATCAGGGATTTGTAGTTTTCTCCCAAGTGCCCATTCCCCTGGGGCAGTAGTCTAAATATAACCCAGGTAGTATATTGTTTAATGTCCTCATGAAAGAAAAATATAATTTGAAATAAAACTTTTGGGAAAAATGACATTTTAGCCATAATATGTATTGGAGTACATGGAAGAGTAGTCCTTGCCTTACATCACTATGCCATCCCATATGCGGCCAATTTGTAGTCTCCATGAGTATAGGGATTACCAATATTTACAACTTTTGAAAATTCATAACTTTCTTGTTGTTTGTCCAATATTGTTCAAACTTTCACCTATCAACTTGTCTGATTTTTCTTTTTCTTATAAAAACAAGTTTTTATTTGGGTTGGATTCCCCTTTAATTGTGCACTTGCCATAGTAAACAATGTTCATACCAACCATTGGATCAATGACAGAAATGAAAGTAATTACATGCTCAGGATAAACTGAAATATAAACAGGTTAGGTGGAAAACAAAGAGATTAATAAAGTGCAATACCTTTTATGATAAATCTTCTAAACTCACAGAAATTTCTTCTTTTTAGTAATGGATTCTCAATATGCCTGTCCATGCCATACATTTTACCAGTCTTTCACTTTATTTTGTTTTTAATGTACTTAATGTATTTTTAGCAAGTATGAATTTTGTAATCAATATATTAATTCTTAGGATTGGTAATTTTTAGCAATTTATATTCCACACAATTCTAATTAATGAATATTAGGTTTTAATATTCAATATATTTGATGCCCTCAAAAATTGGTGTAATAATGGTGTCATGCCAATGTCTTTCTCATGTTTCCTTATTTGAAATGTACTGTGTGTGGCAAAGTATGTAAGGATGCCAAAATCAGCCATTTTGCTGCCTTATGTATGCAATGCAGTTTTGAAATAAATACCATTATTGAATTGAATTGAATTGAACATTTTCTGAATGAGGACAGACTTACCAGTAGTGGATGTGTTCTTCCCTGCTGTCTTCTGAAGTGACATGGGCGACAGCGTGATAACGTTACTGCTGCTAGACGGATGGCGCCCTCCCATCTGACCGGGAACCGTTACAATCCTCGGACCAGGCGACGTCACAATATTCCTAGCTCCTAGACTAGTGGACTGGGGCCCTGTGATAACATGGGGTGGTTTCAAATGAAGATTTAAAGTAACAATGGGTGATTTCAAGTCCGGTGTTGGCCTTGGTGTTGGTGATAAAATTTTGATTGCTTCCCCTTGCTCCAAACCTTACTCAGAGTTTGTAAAACTGATCCAGATCACATTATTGACATCTCAACAACCAGTGAGTGACTTTTCAGGACCATCTTCATTTTATATCTGGTGTTATAATCGTGTAAAAATTGACCTAACACCAACACCAAAAGGTCAACACTGAACTTGAAATCACCCAATATCTTTTTAAGGGGAAGAAGATGTGACCTGACACCCTAAAACCAACAATAAGTCAACCCAAATGATTATTTAGGTTTTTATTAAGCTTTAAAATGATATATAATATGTTAAAATTGACCAACAATAATCACTACAAGTACTTGATTGAATGCAGAGGAAATTCAGCAAGAGCTTAACAAATAAGGAGAAAACCAGGTTTGAAGTTTGGGGTTCACTCAAGCATGAGATGTGCATTCTGTGTAATCTCAGTGAAACTTCCAAGCAGTCCGAAAAAGTAGTGTCCAAGAAACTCTTGCATCTTTTCTTTTATTCAACTTCATGACTTCAAGATATTTTTTTTTTTTTTTTTTTTTTTTAGACTAAATTACTATTTTGGCTATTTAAAGAGAACCTCACCTGGCGACTTAAGGCCACTGCACACCTTACGACTGGTCTGCGACCCGATTTCAGAATAAAATGTAATACAATTTTATGCTAATATTGAGACTTGGAATATCTTACTGTGTAATGTTCTAAATCATCGTACGAATACCTATGATAAAATTTGTGACTATGCTATCATCCTTCTTAGAATAAAAGCGAATTTAATATCTAGTCGTAATGACGTCATAGCAGTCGTACGATTGGCTACGATTTGAAACTAATTTGGATTTTACTCCAAAATAAAGGCTTGCAATCTTTCAAAATGGTTATACTAGTATTCTTTCAATTAATATTAACCTCAAATAAAATGATATGTTCCATTCACATTTTCAGAAATTGAGCAAAATGCGATTTGTTCCAAAGTCGGATCGCGAACAGTCGTAAGGTGTGCGGTCGCCTTTATTGGTGGTTTTGGGGTGGTAGGACACATATGTCAAAATATTCCTAGCTCCTAGACTAGTGGAATCGGGCCCTGTGATACATCACATGGTTTCACATGAAGATTTAGAGCAGGGTTGGCCAGAGTGGGGAATACTTATGGTAAATACCGGTGAATACTGCCTCAATAATTTTGAGATAAATGGGAAATGCAGAGAAATACTACAAAATATTTCTTGAATATTTTCAGGTATTGCCTAAGTTTATTCTAGCATTTCAATTTGCCACCCTGTACAAAAAAATATAGTTGCTCAAGTATAGGTGCTGGCAAACATTCATAGACATAAACCATTTTGTCTGCAATAAGGCATTGAATTATTCAGCCCTTACCTGAGGAAATCGTGTTCCTCGGAGCTCCTATGGTGGTTGTTCTAACCGACGGTGTCGATGGGGTCGCTGTTACGGTCTTAGAAGACATTCTACCCGACGAGGTGCTACTACCAACCGTCTGGGTGATTAACTTCATACCTGCATAGCAGTAACTAAACATTATCAGTCATCCGATCGATAAATTACCAATTTGCTATTGCCAACTTATTTACTCATCACATAGTCAACCTTCATTTAGTTTAATGCCATTCCGTCCATCAACATCAACAACCATTTGGTCCAGGAATCACTTCCGCTAATCGCCAGTTCGTCTATGACCATTCCGTGTCATAACCAGTTGATCAAATAACCATTATCTTTCCATTCATATCGCCCAATTAACATCTAGTCTAATTAGACAAAATGGTATATGGGCTAAAGTAATTGGTTATTGGACCAACTCGTTGTTAGAGGAAATGGTGAGTGAACGAAATGACAATTAGACCCTGTGTTAGACCCTGTGGATAGTGGACAAACTCCACATCATCATCAATAAAGTCATCATTATCATCATCACGGCCATCATCATCATCATCACAGGCACAGCCATCATCATCATCATCATCACCACCACCACCACCATGTCCATTATCATCATCATTATAACCATCACCACCGCCTTCATCATCATCATCATCATCATCATCATCACCATCACCATCATCATCATCATCACCACCATCATCATCATCATCATCACCACCACCACCACCACCACCACCACCACCATCATCATCATCATCATCATCATCAACATCATCATCACCACCACCACCACCACCACCACCATCATCAACATCATCATCATCATCATTTTGACCCTAACCTGGTTCTGGTCTCTGTGGTGCCATTCCAGCCCTCTTACTCCCCACCACCATCGGTGCACCACTGCCACTGCCGGTAACCTGTGTGCTGTAGCCACTGCTTGTGAAAGTGCCCACACCTGCACTTGGGCTTTGTTGGATGATGGTAAAGGGCTTTGAGCTCTTATGCTTAGAACCCTTACGATGGTGCTTGGTCGGAGGAGGGTAGGGTGTGACCACGCCCGTCAACTGATCTGTTGAGAACATACAAAGACAAATAAACATGGGAATTGTTCACATATTGCAACATATTGTAGTCCCACCTAAAGACTTTCATGTAGGTAGAGCGAGTGTAACATCAACTACAGACGATCTTTCAGAATCAAGAAAGGGAATATTCTTCTTTTTTCATAGTTTCCAACTAAATCAAAACAATTTCTAGGAAATATGAAAAATAGATGTCCATTTCATGGCTGTAAAGATGTGAAATGTGTTATTTCAGCAACAATTTGGGAAGGGTCTTTTGTTTAAATTGGGTCTTTTGTTTACCAAATCCCCCCCCCCCCCCCCCGGTTAATTGGCGGTTGAAAAAATATCAACCAGCTACTACAACTTTGTAAGGTTGCAAGGTTGGAAGATACTCAAGAATAATTCACATCATCGGCCCTTTGCTAAAACTAAAGACAGGCTTTCAAATAAAGTTAAAGTGTCTTAATCAGGGTTCCCAGCTTGATGAAAAGAAAACAAACTTCCCTGATGAAATTTAAAAATTCCCTAATAATTATTTAAACCCATTCCCAGTTTTCCATGTTTTCTAGGTTGTTGCAGTGAATTACATGTATTTTCAGTATAAAAACAATAATAAAACAACTTAGTACCACCATAACCAGTGATTCAATGGATGTTGTTTTTTTATATGCAACAAAATATAACAGAGTCTGACTGACTACCGTGCTTTTGACTTTTAGGCCGGTCAAAATTCCCTGATTCTTTCCCTCATTTGAGGCACTTTTCCCTGATTTGAGGGATTTTTTATCATATTCCCTGATATTTCCCTGACTGGGAAAAAGTAAAATAATTTTCCCCGATTTCCCTGATGGGCTCGGAACCCTGTTAATTCAGTCTTCTCCCAGAAAACCTTTGATGAAAAAGACCATGCATCCATTTTGAATAAAGAGATGATTCACTTTTATCAACTTCATCTTTATTCCTGACTCACCTTCGTAAGTCATCTGGAAAGGTGGATGACCATCAGACATAGCAACCTTACTGGATGGAGGAAAGCTAGGAGAGCGGACAGACATCATCTCTGCTGGCGGAACCTGGTCGGTGTTTCCACTCGACATTATTATTACTTGCTGCAGATACCAAGAAACAAATAGCAGAAGATAATAGCCATTGGAGAAGAAAAAAATCAAATGTTTGAATTGTCAGGGTTTTGTGAAATCGCAGACACCGACAACTCAAACATTTCACAATAAACAGTCTGACAATGTCCACTATCATAGCGTTCTGGCCCAGTGGATTAGTCTTCTGACTATGAAACAGGGTTGTGGGTTTCGAATCCCAGCCATGGTGTAATTTCCTTCAGCAAGACATTCATCCACATTATGCTGCACTCGACTCAGGTTAGGTGAATGAGTACCTGGTAGGAATTCATTCCTTGAAAAGGCTGCGGAACTATTAAAGCCACCGTACATCCCAACCCTTTGTAAGCACATAGGGAAGTTACATGTATATCATAATGATATGCCCTATACAAAAACTGATTACTATAACCGATGGCTATACAGCATGCACCTCGAATGAGAATTAAAAGAAATATTTAACCTGAGCCATGAAACCCAAGAGCAGGGAAGAATAGGTATTATCCCTAATGCATGTAGTCCTGGGGCATTTATAATCTTGCCAGTTGCAAAGGTTTTAAAGTTGGTAATTTGCTGACACCAGAATTGTGTAAATAACAGGTAATAATTGTAAAGGATTTATTTCATTGGAGCCAGCTAACTCATCATCCAAACGCTGGAAATTCAGCAACTCAGCTTCAGAACTACCTCGACATTCAGAATGAAATTAATCTTACCATATACATGTAGGAATACGTTTGTTGTGAAACTCAATCCTTCCTGGATGATAGACAACAACTTTTACTTTGCATTTGAATGTCATCAAACTCCCTTTGAAAGCAGACTGCCTTCGAATCCAATTTAAGATTTTTCTTCTTGTACATCAATGTTTCTAGCTCTTTCATACATATGATTTAGTTCCATGTACTGTCTACAAGCCAAAACGTCATCTACATGTATGTTCACACCAGCGTTCTTCCAATATCAACATAAACATATGGTGAAAGTTCATTTGCTCATGCAGCTCCTGTTTTATGGAACAAACTTCCAAATTCCCTCATTCAGTCGACATTTGAAAACGGCTCGTAACACTTCCTTATTGAAAATGTACCTCGATTCAACAAAGTGAGCTCAGCAATATATTTTTCGGGTTTTTTTCCGAAGTGCATAGAGACATTGTTATATAATGTGATATGCGCTAAATAAAATCCGACCATTATTATTATTATTACTATTACCTTCTGTGCAGCTTGACTGCTGGTGGGAGTGGTTCCACTTCCGACTTTAGTGAAGGTGATCTTCATGGTAGAGGGCGCCGCACTGCTGCCACTAGACGACCTACCCTTTGACCTTCCCTCTGACGACGAGGAGAGCTTAGCAGAGGTCAGGGCGCTGAGGAAGGAGGCAGGGCTGCTGGAATACGAGGACGAGGAGGACGTAGGTCGCCGTTTGGCCAACTCGTCGAGCTGCTCAAGATCGGGGGATGCTGGATAACAAAAGGAATCACAATCTACCAAGTGAGCCAGAAAAACTTAAAACCTCAAGAATCACTTTATTTTTTTGTTTTGTTTTAAGCCTAGAAAGGGAGACATCAGGGGCCTTAAGGCTAATATAACGAGGGATCTTTGGAAACATTAAAGAAAAAGGAATCACAATTTTCAGGTGCGATTTTTGTGTTTCATAAACAGGAGCTGTAAAATTTTACTTTTACCCTTTACAAAAAAAATCATAACATGTGACTTCTCCCGTCCATCCCATCCCATGGGGAAAGATTTCTTTTGTATTTGACCTCTTGCTTCTCATATTCAGCCTTGAGGGTAAAAATCTTTGAATTCTAATAACTTTCTTAATCTTCGATGGATTTTCCTCAAACCTTCAACAATATATATTTCTAGTATTTCTGCATCAAACTTTTTGTGTCAGGGTGAACTTCTATAAACCGTAAAACAGAAGCACTACTCCCTTTGATGTAACACTCTCAAAACATGGTTCCATCACATTTGCTCCAGCTACAGTTGCTCCACTCTGAATTCCATACACTAATGAATGACCAACTTCAACCCTTGATTTTAACACTGTACAACCCTAGACCCTAGTTATGGGATCATAATACAAAAGTGTAAAACAGAGAAGGGAAAGAAAAGGATTCCAGTACATGGTTCAATTCTGTGGAATAATATTCCATCTGCAGTAAGAAGGGCTGCAACCTTGCAATCATTTATTTCATTCTATTGGAGAAACCGTAGATCTTAACCCAGGTTATACGACACAACTCCCTAAACTTTATTCTGTTTGTATCGTTCTAATTTTGTAGTCCTTTGCTTTTTTTCTTTTGTATGTGTTAAAATGTAGCAGGGCCCTCTGGGAAAACAGTGTACATCACTGATGAGGCTATCCTGGATAAACAAGACTTTATAATAATATTAATAATAATACTTACACTTTGGCAAGATGGTTCCCGGAGGAAGTACAACGTAGTTACTTTCACTGGAACCATCCGATGAAGATCTTGACTCATCTCCTAATCAAAGGTTAAAAGGAAAGCAACAATAATAAAGGACCAGGGGCCTGTTTCATAAAACTTGTTATAATGCAGTAACAGTTGAAAGCTACTGAAATACTTCAATCTAATTGGCTGATAGTAGATTTGTTACAGAAACTGTGCATTTTTTTTATTCATTATTTAATTATTTGCAACAGAAAAAAGCTAAAATACTTCATTCTGATTGGTTAATATAAATTTGTAACAGAAATTGTACATGATATTATAACAAGTTTTTTTCTGAAACAGGACCCCACTACTCATCTCATCTTCCAATGGGAAGCATGTGAACTTATCTGTGCAAGTGAATACATAGAAGCCTTGCCACATTTATTACACTAATAAAAACGGCTAATGTATGTTGACAAAGTCGAACAAACTGGGGAGCATTTCATCAACATTTTTTTTTTTTGTCCGACAAGTTGTCAGATCTGACATTTTTCCTTGATTTTGATTGGCTGAGAGGTACTGTTCCTATGGTGACTGTCGGATAAAACGTCCGACAAGTCCTTTCATGAAACGCTCTTCTGGTTTAGAATATGACATAAGTTCAGTGTACAGGGGGGAAGTCATCTGAATGACAGAGGGCTTATACCCATGAGAAGAGTTTGCTGCGGATATAAAATTCTCAAACCCAAGATGAAACATGAGTATGAGTGCATTGTCCTCAAAACCCCTGAAAGACACCAAAATATAGGATGAAAAACTATCATTCAGACAGAAATAGTGATTTGATAACCGTCTCTGAGATGCATTTAGCAGTAACTTATGCCATGTTTTTGCAAATCCACAAGTCTGCTGGCTGTGTTGACTGCTTTCTGTGTGTAACTCTAGATTATTCAGGGTAGAATGTACTCACTTTTATCTAAGGCATGCTGGGTTCATCCAGAGTTCATGGTTTGCACAGATTCCCTCTATACAAGTGTTCATTGAAACCAACCCTCATTCATTTTCACACTTCGGTTTACATGTACATCTCCAAAGTTTTAATATAGTTCCTGACAAGACACTGTTTGAGAACCTCTTTGAATTTATTTTTAAAAGCCAAAACGTTTGCAGGAGCAAATATTGGATCAGGAAATTATGACGTCATTGAAGAAAGTCGTTACCTTCTTTTTTAGCTGTTTGCCCTGGATCGGGTAGCGATGCATTGTGGGCATGGGCCAAATTAGCCACCTGATTGGCCGTCATCGTGTATGCCGTCTGAGGAATGAACCTCGGCATCAGGGGAGCTAGTCTCCTACCCTCTGATGACCATTCCATGGAATTATTCTCACCGCTAACCCTGAAGGAGACAGAGATACAGAGAGACAGATATACAGAGTCAACAGTCAAACAGAGGGAGAGAGTCGAGTACAGAATGTGAACTGATAATTAATTAAAAATAAATACATGTAAATCTTAGTTCATTGACCCTATTGACCTTTGTCTTGATCGTGTGTCCTGAAACTTACGCCAAACTGATCTGAGAGACTTAATTGCCTTTTTGTCAAGGTTTCATACTTTCGATGTTATGTACATGTACTTAAGCTTCAGAAGTCATTATCTCACAATTACTTTTCCCATTTTTTTCCTGTCAAAATCAATTCATAACTAAGTGCACAGATTGTATGAGTTCAGTTCAGAATACAAATCCTCAAATACCTTTCGGCAATTGTTGTCAGTTTCTCATCGTTGACAGCTCTGCGGACTTCGGCTTTATGCCTCTCAGTGGATACACTACATGGAAAAGATAAGATCAGTGAAAATAAAATGACTAACTTTAAGGACTGTATGTGGGACTGCATATTGTAATCCAACATGTATGCAGAGATCATGAGTGACATCAACTAACATGAAAGTCTCCATGTGGGTCTACATGCAAATTGTCTTCCTACATGTAGATTTTTACGTAGGTAAATCAAGTGAGACATCATATGACAATCTTTCATATTCAAGAAAGAAGGGAATATTCTTTGTTTTCTCAATAATTTCCAACAAAATTTATAAGGGAATGTGGAAAATAGAGGGACGTTTCATGGACGTAAAGATATGAAATGTGAAATTTCAGCGACTTTCAGGGGGGCGTTTCATGAAAGGACTAGTCGGACGTTTTATCCGACAAGTCCCATTTTATCTGACAGTTACCATAGTAACAGTACCTCTCAGCCAATCAACATCAGAGAAAGATGTCAGATCTGACAACTTGTCGGATGAAAATGTTGATGAAACACTCCCCTGGGAAGGCTTTTTTTACCCCCGCCAGTTACTAGTAACCCTACCGCCTGTTCATTGAAAGCATAAATTAATTCACAGTCAGCAATCTACAGTACATCAAGGGGTGTCCAATGTCTACACACTTAAAACTTGAACTGAAGAGAAAAAATAAATTTCTTCAAAATCCCACAAAAATTTTAATATTCTGAAGAGTAATTCTGCCAAAAATATATTTACAAATGCAAGAAATTTAAAATTTTCTTCAAAAAACCTGCAGCCAGTCATTTCCAGATGGGGATAAATAGTGCCCCATGTCTGCGCATCCATTAACACCACACACGTTTCAGGGATTTTTATAAGAAAGAGAGCCTTTTGAGATAGTTACAGAAAATACCTGAAATGCAATATCGTTTCACCATTTTGAGTCAAGATTTTTTAATGCATATTTGTCAATGCATTTGGTATAAAGTTTGTGGTCGTTGCGGGTCTTCTTAATTAGAATCACACATACATACACACGCACAAACAAGGGTCACTCCGCGAACTTAAGGCACCAAACCACAATACTTCTACTTCTAAAATATTAGGTTAGTAATATACAAATATATCAGGCTTTGAGTAAGTATACATGTGTAGCAGGAATTATTTTCCGAGGCTGGACTGGCATTATCGCTCTATACTTTCGAAATAAAGGCCTGGTATATTTGTTTTATATCCTACATTTAATAAGGTAGAACAATAGTCTATCGACTCTTGTACACATAGTTCATCTTTTCTTAATCTGAACTTAAATATAGATAACGCGCTGCGCAGACTGATCTACTTTTACCGAAACCACATGCTCAGCGGAACGCAGGTTTGTGCCTGCGCCGTCACTTGACGGGACTTGCCCAGTAGAGTCAACTCGCTGACCTGCTGACCGATGCGCCTGAGAGATTGCATGATCTGTGTCAATGATGGAATAGTCGACTATTCCAACGTCACGGACTAGCACATTTTCTTCGGTGGGCGTTTCATTTTTGACATCATCGCAAAACAGTGAGAATATGTTTGGTCACATGATGCTATTTAAACCAATCAGCATACAGGATTTGATTTATGTAGGATATAATATTGTTTATTTACCTAAGGGTGGTTGCAATAGTTCTGAGAAGACTTTTCTTCTCGGGTGTGAGATCACCCTGTGCCCTGTAGGCACTGATGACGGATGAGTAGGCCTCCAGTTCAAGCCTCCGCAAGACGCTCCTGCACTCCTTCTCCTCCATATCGAGTAGTCTTGGCCACATGGTGATTGATCTGATCTGTCCTGGTGTCCGATGACCAAATCACATGCTGTAATCTGTAAAGAACAATGTCAAGCATAACAGGTAGAGTTGATTACGACCAGTAATAAAAATCGTGTTTTGTTTTGTATAAGTCCAACACAAAAGCACTGAAAAGTTCAGTCGATCAGGAGAAAAAAAATGGGAAAATATCAGAGTATTGCCAATCTTACTTCAGCTCACAGGGCCAGGGTCAGGGATTACTCATTGTTGGATGGGTGGGTCATGTGGGTTACATAACTTATCTAAACTGGGTTCCAAAACCAAAAGAAACAAAAATTTACAAGGGCACTGCACAGATTCCCCTCAGTCAAAATGAACAATATTTTTACACGGGCGCGAGGTTAGTATACTAATACTAACCTCGCAATACGTGTGAGTGGGCGCTGGCTAGTTTCAATAATCTTTACTAAGCTAAGCGCATGTCAAACAAAAGATTGGTTTAATCACAGAGAGGCTAAGCATATACTTCTGTCCTCACATCAATTGGTATCAGAATCCAAAGACCGAGAGTTGAGACCTGAACTTGCTGAAGACAAGTCACAAAATAGAAAAAGAAAGATCTATGAGTATGAAAGTGAGATGGGATTACATACATGTATAAAATTAGACAAACTTCCAGTTTACTAATAATCAGGGGCCCATTTCTCAACACCTGGACAAGTTAAGGCCACCGCACACCTTACGACTGTTCGCGATCCGATTTAGGAACAAATCGCATTTTGCTTATTTTCTGAAAATGTGAATGGAACATACAGGTATCATTTTATTTGAGGTTCAAATTAATTAAAAGAATACTTATATAACCATTTTGAAAGATTGCAAGCTGTTATTTTTGAGTAAATGCCAGATTAGTTTCAAATCGTAGTCAATCGTACGATTGCTATGACGTCATTTTTCTAAAATGAATTGTTTTGTTGCTTTTATCAACAGTTTTTATATATAGTTTCTGTGTATTACAATTATTATTGAATGACCTATCACACTTGTTTTGCAATGTAATTTCAACTTACCGTAAGTAACTGACTATAAACCGCACCCGTTGATTAACCGCACCCCCAACTTTGGACTAAAAAAAAAAAAAAAATCCTCACATTTACCGGTACATGTGCATATTTGAGGTACGAAGAAACAAAAACTAAGTTAAAGATTTCAAAGTATCCAAAGAGATTAATACCGGTATGCGGAAATATGCTGTTCTTGATCAATTCATCTACAAATGTTAACAAGAAAGAAAGGTCCCGACAATATTGGTAGGCACTTCAGGTGAAAATTAGGAAAGGCTGTTCCAGCATATTTGATAGGCTCACAATGAGGCTCAATATCTACGATTCACAAAACTGTTTGAATTTTCAAATTCCGATATCTAGAAGTCGAGTTATTGTCATCTTTGTGATGAAAAAACAGGGCTTTTTGTGGACAAAAGAAGATTGCGAAATCTTATTATTCTCTTTGTTTTGGGCATGGCACATTTATAATACATAGCTTATGGGGAATTGTACAAGCTTTTTATTCAAATCTTTAAGTACTCAGATTGATTTGACATATTGGCATATGATTTCTTTGGTTCAAGGGCAACTACCCCTGGACAACAACCCCCCACCCCCGGACAATTCCCCTCCCCCCACCCCCCACCCTGGACAATTACCCCCCCCCCAGGACAACTACACTGTACCCCTATCCAAAAATCTACACCTAACCTAACCCTATTTCGGCGGTAATTGCCCTGTGGTAGGTTTGTGCACAGGGTAAACATGACTTGATATTGATTTTCTTTGCTTGAACATTAGAAATTAAGTTTTCAATGAATATAATTTGTAATCAAAGAAAGAGAATTAAAATAATAATCTTAGGATTTCTAGAAAAAAATAAAAACAGATTGATTTCAATTGTCTATTATCTCATTATTGTCTTGTTATTGTGGTCTCAATAAAATTGTTGATATTATTATTGTCTCATCATCGTTTCATTATTGTCCCAATTATTATTATAATTATAATAATTATTATTATCATGATAATTATTTTTGTTTCATTAATATTATTTTCTAAATAATTATTACAATTATAATTACTATCATTTTAGTAATTATTGTTAAAATTATTTCATAATTATTATTGAAATAATAATTATTATTGTCTCAATAATTATAAGGCCTTTAATTATAATTATGATTATTTTTATAATTATAATTATAATAATTTTTATAATAATAATCATTATTGATGACTTATCAATATTACTGTCTCAGTAATTATTACAAAATTACTTTCATTATTATCATTATAATTATTTTATGATAATTATTATTATTGTAATAATAGTTATTATTGTCTCAATAATTGTAAGGCCTATAATTATAATTACTATAATTATAATTATTTCTACAAAATTTATATTTATTTTAATTATAAGTATTATTATTATTATAATGATTATTATTAATATCTCATTTATATTATTGTCTCAGTAATTATTACAATTAAAATTACATCATTATAATTGTTATCATTACAATTATTTTAATATAATAATGATTACTGTAATAATTATTATTGTCAATAAATACTAGAATTTATGTCTCATTATTCATTGTCTCAATAATTATAATTATTATCATTATAATTATAATTGTAATCATTATAATCATATTAATTATTGTAATAATAATTACTATAATTGTCTCAATATTTATTGTCTCATTATTATTAATGTCTCATCATCACTGTTGCCTCATTATTGTCTTCTCTTATTTTTTCATAATATCTTCAAAATAATAATTAACACCATAACAAAAGTCCATAAATCAGATATCAAATTCATGAAACACATCTCATGCATGTAAACCTATTTCTAAATTAAATTCATGAAAGGAGCTTTCTGTGCCATTCAAAAATACGACTTTCATTAACAATACCATATTCTAGACATTCAGACGCATTCCAACAAAAAATCACTTATCAAACAAAATTCTTCAAGTTTACTTGCAGTTTTGCTCTTAATATTTATTTCACATGAATTCTACAAAATTATTTTCAAAATAACAATTTGATTTTCATAATTAACAGAGCTCAAATCGTAATTTAAAAAAATATACAACGGCTGAAACATACTGTGTCTGAATACCAAGACTAATCTCAGGCCCAACGCAGTGGGGATGACGTCACTCACAGCTGTTCGTATACGCTCAAAACAACCCTGCTCGATCGGCCGAGTCAGATTCACAAACACCTCATGACACTCAAAACTGAAGCTCATATCCGCAGACTCTCTACGGACC
Organism: Lytechinus pictus; assembly: GCF_037042905.1. Classification (NCBI taxonomy): domain Eukaryota; kingdom Metazoa; phylum Echinodermata; class Echinoidea; order Temnopleuroida; family Toxopneustidae; genus Lytechinus; species Lytechinus pictus. The sequence goes on from NC_087260.1 coordinate 8,709,796, forward strand.
AAATTTGATTAGAATTTAATAAAATGTTCTCAAATGTACAATTTTATTACTGACCGAGTTTACAAGGGATCCGATGATTACAAGAAGGTGATTTCAAGCAAAGAAAAATAAATACCTGAATATTAGGTCCTTCCCTCGCATGAAGGTAAGTGATACTCCGTCTTGTATATTTCCGATGTTTACCGAAGATGTACAAAGCAACCGCGGGAATTTTTGACCAATCAAAATCAGCGGAATAAAGGAAGAAACTGACTCTGTCTTTTCGAGCAATGCCGAATGCAACTCCAGCGCTCGGCCAAAGTGCCGAGCGGAGCGAACTGTGTGTGTTAGATATGCGCTCGCCATTCACTGCAATGCAAAAATCTATGTCTAGCGCTGTGTCCGTGCGATCGCCCGCCCGAATGAAGTGTCTAATATTGGCCACTTACAAACTCACTCACCTCACAGTCACAGTGAACACACACACAGCACTGCCGTTCTTGTACATTGCAAACTACGATACGGTACCAGTACATCTTATCAAATAATGATCTGTGTCTTTCCCGGCGTAGGAGGAAGAAACATTCACATTTCTTGCATCACAAACTCACAATCACTTTCAGAATTTGTCTAGCATTCTATGTCTTAGCATGAATTTTGGATATGGGATTACAGAAAGGTTCAAGAAACAAAGAAATTGGCATTTTTTACAGTTGTTTTTACGGCTTCGTGCCGTCTCGATCTCTCTCGTGCGTGGAGTACATGGTATCTTATGAAAAGCAAACGGGGAAAAAAAAAATAAGCTGGCGCGAAACGGGACTTTGGAGGGAGGGGTTAAAATGAATAGCGCCAGCTTAAGTCGCACCATAACCACAATACAACGCAAGCTAGCTCAGGCTCTCAGCTCACTCAGCTCTCGCTCAGCTGTGACAAAATATTACCGAGTATGCTTGGCGTCTCTTTGAACTTAGCCAGGGAACTTCGCAGCTTTGAATCGAGAATAAAGTCGAAATTAGTGTCATGAAGGTGGGTGCGTTTGTTATTGACAATGTGATGATAATCGTAATAATCGCTTCTCATTACCCGCGGCTCATACCCCTCTTAACATTGCCCTGGGCGGCTACGCCCGGCCACTCGATGTGTTGTGAACTGGCAGACGTTTTACATGTTCGGGAGGGGTTACGGCGGGCTGGCTCAGACCCGTCACCGTGGATAAACCGCACCCTCGACTTTTGCTTCTATCCCGCCGAGAAAAAGGTGCGGTTAATAGACCGTTACTTACGGTATATGATAATTACGTAAGATTATAATTTTCAAATTTCGAGGCACCTTTGTATGTCAGTCTACCCACGTGATGCCACTACGTCATTAAGAAAAAAGTTATGACAGGTTCGGAGGTGTCACAAATATTTAGTCAGGTTGTTGTCCCAGATCTTGGCAAAGCCAAAGAGGGCTTCGTGAAACAGTGAGTTAGCGGACAAGTAGCTCACTATCTCCGATTTAGTCAAGAAGTTAGACTTAAGACGGTGTTACTGTTGAGAAACGGGCCCCTGGTCTTCAATGCTTACTTTAGAGATTGGACTCAATAACAAAGAAACTACATACAGGAAATTAACATTGATCAGAATTTAAAATCACTGGACCAATTCGCACAGCAATTCGCGGGCCGGAGCGCTCCCTGGATAATTCGGATTGTACTTGTACTTTTTTTTTTGTACTCAGCTTGTAGGCCTCTTGTATGGCAGTGAGTCCAAACTTCGCGCGTGTCCATACTTCGCGGACGGTCATTATCTAAAAAACTAGCCAATATCCTTAAAATCTGACATCATCAACGTGAAAAGCGACCTAATATTACCCTTTGGTGTAAGTTTCTTTAGGATGAGTTCAGTATTCATGAAAATATTGGCAAAAGATCGGCAAATTTGTCACCGTTAGCGCCCGTTTTGAAGAAATCCGATATTCTCAACAAGCATCACGGTATCACCATTTTGCAAGCAGAAATCATCAAAAATGTGAGTTAAATGTGGTACTAACCGATTCTATAGCATTTTGCCATCAATCTGATATAAATATTTCACTTTTTGAGCTTGAGTTTTTGTTTAAATGTCCACAAAAACTTTTTTCACTTTTTGAGCTTGAGTTTTTGTTTAAATGTCCACAAAAACTTTGGTCCGCGAAGTTAGGTCACACTTTTTCTGAACTCTTTTCCACCACAGCGCGCATTCGCCGATCGGAATAGAATTTTGAGATCGCGATACCGGCGAATCCCCTTTACCTACTTTACATTTTCGTCTATGATTTTATAGTTTACGATCTTGCCGTCAATGTGGTAACTATTTCTTGAATTGGTTTTGTATAAATTATGAATATTTTGTGAAAAAATTTAAGCCTGATGAATATTTTTGAAAAGTGCGCGAAGTTTGGACACCTCATCATATTTCCTTCCTCCGGTCTTCGGAGATCGGCGGCAAGCCGCAGAGTTCAGGTCCTTTCTTGATGGTGCTGTCGACATACAGTAGGTGGATTTTTAAGATGTATTTTAGGCAGTGACATGTCAGACTCAGTCAGACTCAGAGAGGAAGCAGAGGATTAGAAAAACAAAATTAAGACAGCTACAGTTGCAACAATAAATAAGTTCGAAATTAATAATGCAACGCAACTTTTGTCTAGATTTAACGTTAGACCTTATTCTAGCGGTCCAACCTTACTTACATAGTCAAAATGAGGGACAAATTGTCGTGTTAAACTGTTCACCGTCTTGATCTCGCTTTCCACTCAGCAATAAAGACGTAGGTTACGTATTTATGCGCAGATGGGACTGAAGACAAGCTGTGTATTCTCAACCGGCTAGACTACTCCACTACACCCGGCGGGAATGGACGGAGGAAAGTCCCTCACACGTACACGCGAGCCGCTTGTTCAATGTATAGTATACTGATAAGCGCATGCGCATTGTTATTGTATTTTTATGGGAAATTAGTGTCCCCTGCATGCCCCTTTCAGTTCCGCTGCATAGGCGGATCAAGGGGGGGGGGCCTAGGGGCCCGGCCACTGAACTAGAAATATTCAGTGGGCCCGGCCCCCCCCCCTATTGGCGGAGCAAAAAAAGAAGAAAAATGAAAGAAAGAAAGGAAAAAAGGGGGAAAGAAAGAAAGGGGGAAAGGAGGGAAAAGAGAGGAGAAAGCTAGTGAATAAAATACGATGAGCTAGGGAAGACATGGAAAATAAAAAGAGCTTTCATGTCACTATATAAAATTTTCGCTCGCGCTTCGTGCTCGCATTGCCTGTTAGGTGATTTTCATATCTTGTTCAATATGGAGTTTAAATATAATTTGAAAGTCAATATACAAAACATATTTCACCTCTGAAATCGAACTTTCATTATTAAATTTTGTGTGATTTACAAATTTGATTTTTAAAATATGTGACGTCTTCACTATGCTTGGCTAACTGCAAGCAGTCTTTAACAGTAGGCCTACATTTTCCATCAGTTCCTTTCTGCTCGCGCTTCACGTTTGTAGTAATTACTCATTTGCAAACACATCTTTTTCAGGATAACAAACATCAATTGCCCAGAATGTTCAAAATTATTTTAGGGAAAAAATTCCCAAAAAATTTAGCTCGCGCTCGCATTATATAAATAAGGATTATGGTTTTTTGTTTATTTATAAGAATAAAGCTAAGAAGTGACTCTTAATTAGGACTACCCCTTCAAAGAAACCAAAAATCATCTTCGAGCTGTCGGTTGAGGAAAAAACGGCTGGAAAAAATCCGGGCCCCCCCCCCCCGGCCCCCTATTGGCGAAGGCTGGATCCGCCCCTGCGCTGCCCCTGCAGAATTGAGTAAATGGTGCTAATTACAATTACCTATTACCTTAACAGAGTAAAAAAAAATTGAACAAACTGCACAATAAGGCATATTCAAATGCGGCATGGAAAATTTTCTTTATGTGTATAAAATAGGAGCACAGTGCAGAATAATAGGAATTCGAACACCATGAAGAGCTAAATGGGATACACTGATTTGCAATGGATGATTCAAGCGAAAAGGTACACTTGCAGGAGGAAACAGAATACTAAAAATGGGCACTTACTTGGCATGAAAAGAACGATTTAAATAGGCAACTTAATCATTATACTGAGGCAAAGTGGGGCCCTTGTCTAAGCTATAAAATATAAAAAAGGCAATCTGATAAAGTACTTCAAAGAGTATATAGGGGAAGTGTGTACACCTGCCCCCCCCCCCCCAATATCTCCACTCATGGGTTTAGTTCTATATCCATCAACACTAACCATTTTCAGATAATTGTCACTAGCCGGCATTACTTTCTGTATTGTTATTAGTCTTGATGAAAAAAAAATTAAGCGCGTTAATAGGCATATAGCCTACCTGGGGGTCCGACGGGCGGAGGGACAGATGAAAATATAGCCTTCTGCCCAAATACTATAGGACCTCAGTTAGGCAAGCTTAGGCCTATCTCTGCATGGTATCATCTTTGTTTGTATTTTAAACATAATGAATTTCATGAAACTGTCTGACCGATTTGATCTTATAAAAAAATTTATTACAACTTATATTTTTTTCAAACCTCAAGATTCATCTCTTTTTTTCTTCAAAAGTATGCTTATTTCAAACAGATGTAGGCCAACCTGAATGTGCTGATGAATAATTGTCCATCAAAAATGAACTAGATCGTATGCATATATTGCTCGGCTATTTTGCTTTGGGGGCTACAACCATTCCCCGCCAACCCCCCCCCCCCCCAAAAAAAAAAAAAAATTCAAGTCGCAAGTTTTCTTACTTGGTCACAACTAGCTCTCTCGAAAAATACTCTCTAGAATATAGGATTATAATGCTTTATTACAAACACTTTTTAAGCAAGCATTAAAGTCTGCAGCAGCATTAATAAAATCGTGGTTTTTTTTTTGCAAAATTAAGTTCTACAAGTAGGGAAAATAGCATATTTTGCAGAACTAAATTGAAAAGAGCAAACTGAATCTCATTTTACAGATTTAGGCCATTTTGATTTATACTTACCTTTTCTATGATCTTTTCTTACCTGTTCCTTTTTTTTTTCTTTTCTAAGTGCCTTTTTTCCCTAATTGTTTTTTTTTACCGGAACCTTTTTTGCCCCCCTGAAAGTAAATATATATTGTTGTGTTGTCGCTGGATCGATATTGCACTTTAACTTTCAACCAGACTTAAATGAGATGAATTGATGCAAGATATAGAGTTCATACATATTTATTAATGATGATAACTTGACGAAAGAAAGAAAGAAAGAAAGAAAGAAAGAAAGAAAGAAAGAAAGAAAGAAAGAAAGAAAGAAAGAAAGAAAGAAAGAAAGAAAGAAAGAAAGAAAGAAAGAAAGAAAGAAAGAAAGAAAGAAAGAAAGAAAGAAAGAAAGAAAGAAAGAAAGAAAGAAAGAAAGAAAGAAAGAAAGAAAGAAAGAAAGAAAGAAAGAAAGAAAGAAAGAAAGAAAGAAAGAAAGAAAGAAAGAAAGAAAGAAAGAAAGAAAGAAAGAAAGAAAGAAAGAAAGAAAGAAAGAAAGAAAGAAAGAAAGAAAGAAAGAAAGAAAGAAAGAAAGAAAGAAAGAAAGAAAGAAAGAAAGAAAGAAAGAAAGAAAGAAAGAAAGAAAGAAAGAAAGAAAGAAAGAAAGAAAGAAAGAAAGAAAGAAAGAAAGAAAGAAAGAAAGAAAGAAAGAAAGAAAGAAAGAAAGAAAGAAAGAAAGAAAGAAAGAAAGAAAGAAAGAAAGAAAGAAAGAAAGAAAGAAAGAAAGAAAGAAAGAAAGAAAGAAAGAAAGAAAGAAAGAAAGAAAGAAAGAAAGAAAGAAAGAAAGAAAGAAAGAAAGAAAGAAAGAAAGAAAGAAAGAAAGAAAGAAAGAAAGAAAGAAAGAAAGAAAGAAAGAAAGAAAGAAAGAAAGAAAGAAAGAAAGAAAGAAAGAAAGAAAGAAAGAAAGAAAGAAAGGAAGGAAGGAAGGAAGGAAGGAAGGAAGGACGGACGGACGGACGGACGGACGGACGGACGGAAGGAAGGAAGGAAGGAAGGAAGGAAGGAAGGAAGGAAGGAAGGAAGGAAGGAAGGAAGGAAGGAAGGAAGGAAGGAAGGAAAGAAAGAAGGAAAGAAAGAAAGAAAAGAGATCGAAAGAATAAGAGGAAGGAGGGCTGGGAAAAGAAGAAGACAAAAGGAAAATGATGTAAGAGAATATGGGGGGGAAAAAAAGGAAAACGTGGAAATATAATAAAGGAGCATAAAGGGAAATGGAAGGAGGGAAAACGGAAGAAAGAAACTACATTTGAGATTTCAAGAACAAGACATCCATGAATATCATAAGAAAAGAGAGAGATTGGGGGAACACAGGATGCACAATGGAAAGGATGAAGGGACATCGGGGAAAAAGGGAACCAAAAATAAGAAGTAAATGAATCAGGCTCATAGTCAAGAAATAAGGGGGAAACTCCCACAGAAGTACCTTCCTCTTTATTTCTTCACTTTTTCTCTTTTTCTATTCTTGCATTCTTTTGGGGATCACTACTCCCGCCTCCCCCTCCATGCATGCACAACTCTACAACTTGCTAAATTATCAAGAATCTTTCTGAATAACTGCATTGAACGCACACATCAACCAACTCTTTGCAACTCCAAACACAACTTGCTTATCTCACCGACCAACAATCTCGGTCCCATTTCATAAAGACCTGTAGTGTTAGTACAACAAATGCACAATTCCTATAACAAATACATCATCAGCCAATCAGATTAATGGATTTCAGTAGCTTTTAACTGATATTGCAAAGGTATTATGACAACAAGTTTTATGAAACAGGGGCTCTTATCATCATCATGCATAGCCCTAAAAAAACTCTACAATCTCTCTCACACGCCCATACAATAAATATTATGGAAGTTTCACAACATTTTTGCAATGAAACTGCTTTAATGCTTGGTCAAACATCTTCATACAGGGCGGGGGGGGGGTCAAAAACAAATTGAAACCATGAATTGCCACTATAAAAGGGTTTCTAACCTAAAATGAAAAAAAAAAAACATTTCTTATTGCTTTTATCCCATTTTCATGCCTAAATTGCTAGAAAATTATAATAGGATAAAATCCTAATTTGCAGCTCTAAAGTGTGCTTAATACAGGAGACTCGAGTCAGATGGATCACAACATTTTAACCGATTTATTAGTTCTTAAAATTAATTCTTTGACGAGGTAAACTTTCACACTTAATCTAGGCCCAAGATGTGATTTCAAAGTCTAGTCTTGTATTCCAGACCTGGGGGGTGTTTCACAAAGATTTAAGTATGACTTAAGAGTTGCACTTAAATGCCTAGTTGCATGCGGTATAAAAGGCATGGCCGCATTGGCCAGATCATGCATAGAGCATGCGCACTACTGCTTATTGTTCAATAAGATTGCGCGTTGCGTATCATGGTCGCGTCAGCATTTAAGTGTGACTCGAAGTCATACTTAAATCTTTGCGACACACCTCCCTGATATCATCAATTACAAATCCTACTTGATATTAATAATCAGTCGCTAGTTGTGAATGACAGATTTAATGTGATTAATATTCGCGATGGATGGTAAACTTTTATTGATATGCGCAAATAATTGCAAATTTGCAGTTGGCAATACAATATGGATTCAAATTTGCAATTTATATTTGCAACTGAATGCATTGACCCCTTAAATGACGGTTTAACAATTACCTTAACTGAAGATTATCAGGGTCTGGACTAAAAGCTAAGGAGACTGGTCTGTGCTACGAACATCAATTTCAGGAAGTATTTGAAACCTCTGTCACTGCAAATAAGTCAAGATATTTTGCTGGAAGTATATTCATATAATGTGAGCAATTGTTACATAATAAACATCTTCACAGAGACAAGGTGTAACAGGAAATATAGAACATACTATAGTACTATCACAAATAAATCTTAAACTTTGAATCTATAATGAATAACAATTTATCATAAATCAAAGTACAATTCATATATTAATTCTATATATTTACAAGTTACATCTTTTCATAAAATATGAACAAATGGAAACACATAAACAAAAATATTTCTAGCTTTCCACCAAACAGGTTTTCTTTTCTAAGGATTTAAGAATATTCAAGCAGGAAAATAAAAGATAATGTTTCTTTTTGAAATCACTTATTACAACAGGACAATAAACCATCATTGCACAAAAAATTGTTCAAGCTGTAATTTCCGCATACATTCGTAATGCCGAAGCTTCGTTATTCCGAAGGTTCGGATGTTCCGAAGGTTCGTTATTCCGAAGGTTCGTAATTCCGAAGGTTCGTTAGTCCGAAAACGAAATGAGGTTCGTAATTCCGAAGGTTAGTTAGTCCGAAAACAAAGTGAGGTTCGTAATTCCGAAGGTTCGTTAATCCGAAAAAGAAATGAGGTTCGTAATTCCGAAGGTTCGTTTGTCCGAAAACTAAATGATTAACTAACCTTATGTTGTTTTCGGACTAACGAACCTTCGGAACAATGAACCTTATTTCGTTTTCGGATAAACGAACCTTCGGAACAATGAACCTTAATTTGTTTTCGGATTAACGAACCTTCGGAACATCGAACCTCATTTCGTTTTCGGATTATCGAACCTTCGGAATAACGCCACAAATGTTCGGATTAACGAACCCTTTTACGTTTTCGGATTAACGAACATCGAGGTATAGGCAATTTGCGTGTTTCGGAATTACGAACCTTCGGAATAATGAACCTTCGGAATTACGAAGTGTAACCGTAATTTCTATGAATATTTGCTTCAAAATCAACCATTTTTACAATATACAGCTTCCATGGACCAAATATAACAAGCTTTGCTTTTTGCAGGTCTCTCTTTTTATTTCATAGATTTTATATTTTACAAATAATCATACATTTAAGAAACTTAGTCTAAGTACTAATATGTGACATGCGTTTCCTTTGTACAATTTAATTTATTTTATTTTGTTTCTCATATACTTGTATTTCCATACTTCTGATTTATATGTAGAAAACTATTTGAAACAAGAATGAAATTAATTAATAAATTATAGATTGCAATTTGTGATTGATAAAATAATTGTCACTTATGATTGATATTTGCAGCAATTGTTTGAACATGGATTCAAATTTGCAATCTATACTTGCATTGACTTCAAATTAAAGCAATCACACCTAATTCATAATTGTAGAACAATTTCAACTATTAAAAGATTATCAAGTACTCAGATTAAAGCTAGGGAGACTGGTACTTGCTATGAACATCAAATTCAATAGGTCTTTGGAACTTCTATCGTCAAAATTGTTTCAGGAGATTTCGCTGGAAGAATATTCATGTTACATCTTTAGAGAGACAAGGGGCCTGTTTCATAAAGATTTACAACTGTTGTCACTTTGCCAATATGGAAACTGCCATGGTAACCTTGATTGTGATTGGCTTGTGCCCTGTTGTCATGTTAGATACCAAAATGGCAAAGTTACAACAGTTGTAACTCTTTATGAAATGGGCCCAAGATGTTCAAGCAAATAAATAATGTAAACAAATAAATATCATGGATAAGTCTACGACTTTGAATTTACAATAAATACCAATTTGCCATAAATAAGTACAATTCATATATTAATTCTATATATTTACAAATTACTTGCGGTAATAAAACATGGAAAAATGGAAACACATAAACAAAAATATTTCTAGCTTTGCTCCAATAGGTTTTTCTTTGAAAAAAGGATTAAAGAATATTTAAGTGGAAAATCATTAATGATAATAATACTCCTTTTTCCATATAGTGCATCATACAACAGGACAAATGTCTCTTGGCACTTTACAGATATATCATTAACACACAATGTAAACATATAATCAAACGTTCAAGCTTCTACTAATCTGTTTCTCTAGAAGGCAAGCTTTCACCGACTCCTGTGGACTTCCTCAAGCTACGTGTTCCTTGTGCTTCCTCCTGTCTTGCAATAACTGGACCGAAGATAGGTGAAAGTGAATAACAAGAATCCATATTTAGAATTGAATTAGCACCGACTCTGAATCCTTACATACTATTTCCCCTCTCTTTGCCAGAAGTTACTATCAAGGGGAACGTGTGATTGATCACTTGGCTGGAGAAAGTCCACAGTATTGGAAGATTCTTGAGAAGGTTGGTAGAAGCTAGAAAAATTGTTTGATAACCCTAAATGATAAAAGTCTTCTGCATTTGAATGCATGCACTTTCTTCACTTCCAGGAGAGCATTCCGGCAAGAGCTACCAAGCTCTATTGCTTTGAAGCCATTCCTTGCGTTAATTCTGGGCCCCGTCTTACAAAGAGTTACGATTAATCCAATCAATCATAACTCTATGGAAATCCATCAGTGTCATAATTTTTTCTACAGGAAATTTGCAAAATTGTCCTTTGTAAACAAAGGGGAGAACTCCAAATTGTCAAGAAAACAATGAATTTATGAATATACATTATATCTAGAAAATATTTTGAACAAACATGCATTTATAAGATGCTGACGTTGCTGGCTTTCCATAGTTACGATTGATCAGATCAATCGTAACTCTTTGTAAGACGGGCCCTGGACTTCTTTATTAGCACCTGGAGCAGTGGTGTTTCTGGGGTACACAGGAGCACTGCTTGTACTACTCACTGGGATAAATTAATACAACTTGATAATGCAGTCAGGAAAGGGAATAAAGTTGTATAAGTTCATCAGTCTTCTTCTGAGCCACTGTCATAGTGAAGTTGTTCCTTCCACCAATCCTGGACCTCTTTAGTAGCAGTTGGAGCAGTGGTGTTTCTGGGGTACACCGGAGCACCGCTTGCACTACTCGCTGGGATCAAACTAGTACGACTTGATAAAGCAGTCGGGAAAGGAATAAAGTTCTACAAAACCATCAGATTTCTTCTGAACCACTAACAGAGTGTAGTTGTTCCTTCCACTTATCCTGGAATCCTGGATCTCTTTAGCAGAGGTTGAAGCAGTGGTGCTTCTGTGGTACACTGGAGCACTTCTTTTACTACTTACTGGGGTCATACTGGCAGAACTTGATAAAGCAGTCAGGAAAGGAAATAAGTTTATCAGTCTTCTTCTGAACCATTGTCAGAGTGAAGTTGTTCCTTCCACCAATCCTGGACTTCTTTAGTAGCAGTTGGAGCAGTGGTGTTTCTGGGGTACACAGGAGCACTGCTTGTACTACTCACTGGGATAAATTAATACAACTTGATAAAGCAGTCAGGAAAGGGAATAAAGTTGTATAAGTTCATCAGTCTTCTTCTGAGCCACTGTCATAGTGAAGTTGTTCCTTCCACCAATCCTGGACCTCTTTAGTAGCAGTTGGAGCAGTGGTGTTTCTGGGGTACACAGGAGCACTGCTAGTACTGCTCACTGGGGTCACACTGGTAGAACTTGATGTTGAACCTAAAAGAAAAACAATGGTAGAAGAGCCGGGAGGATTGAAAGACAGAATGCAATAGACATATGGATTTACGATCATTGAAAACAGTCCTTGTCAAATTACTCTCTTTCCAACTCAGCTGAGGAGCTTTCCATAAGGAGGTCCCCCCACCTTTGATTAATGTTACCCCCTTCAAGTGTTGGTATACAGCTGGTGACTGGGTGAACACTCTTGGTCTCCCCCGTATCTCTCCCTCTTTCTCTATATTTCTCACATCTTTCTTACCTATTTGGAATCTCCTGTTGGATCTTCTAGGTCTGGGGCTAGCGCTGTCTACGCCATCGGATTTCACTAAGATAGTGTTAGTACCAGAATCTTGTGAGCGGGTGAACTCTCACGATCCCCCCACCCCCTCTGCCTCTCTATTTCTATCTGTCTCACACACATCTTTCTTACCTGTTTGGTATCTCCTGTTGGATCTTCTAGGTCTGAGGCTAGCGCTGTCTTCGCCATCAGGTTTGACGTTACCCTCAGACAGTGTTGGCACCAGAAGCTTGTGACCGGGTGAGCTGGGAGCACCGTGCTCAGGCTTTGTCTGAGCATGTGGAGAAAAAGCAAATTTTATGGTCTGTTAAAAAAATGTGACAAGATCACACCACAATTTTCAATCAAAGTACTTGCTTTCAAGTGGAGACAATGGGAACTTCAGTTCGCAGGCAACTTAGCCTAAGTAAAATATTTTGGGACCACAGAAATCTATTCAACTTAGCTGAAATTTTATTTCGAAGATGTATGTAATACCTGTTTTTCCTAATATGGGTCCTGTAAATTCAATTCAATTCATTTATTTTCAATCAATAAAAATATAATTCACACAAGTTATGAAAAAAAAAATTACATACTGGCAAGAAAGAACAACAATAAAAAATAAAGAAAATGACGAGACATCAAGTGTGGACTGGTATTAAAGATCTGATAGATCATAGCACTTCCTGCCCAGTAAAGCAAGGACAAGAAATGTTCACAGAATAGCGCATGCAAAGACAAACACACACAGAGGGAAAACAATCATTAGCTAGTGTTAATAAAGTGTTTGCATGTATGGAAGAATGATAGAAAAAAGGAAAAAGACTGAATAAAGACTTGTAACAATAACAAATGCAAAATCAAACCGACTTATTTAAACTCTCATTGCAAATTCGTTATGAAATGGGTCCAAGGTCTAAAAACCTTGCTTCAACTTTGGTGAATATTCAACTTATAGACAGTTGACTAATGTGAGTTCACCTGCATAAATAATTTCTAGCTCATTTGGTTGACACGCCATTGCTCCTACAACAACTGCTCCAGGCTTTATTCTCTCTAAGATTTAGGGGTAGGATTGGGGTTGCAGTAGGGTTTTATGTGAGGTTTAGGATTAGGTTGGGGTAGAGTATAAATATTAAATCCGGGGTTGAAGTTAGTCACTCAATTAGTGTGTGGAATTTATAGCGGAGCAGTGGTCGCCACAGAGAACATCATGGAATCAGTTATTGACAATATGGAAAAGATAAATGTTTGCCTGGAAAGGTTAAACTCACCGGATCTTTATTTGTCTCAGGGATCGGAATGATGTTGTCTAAGACCGGTGTTTCTTCCTTGTTCTTGTTGCTGTCTTCCTTGGGCGGACTCGGAGTGGTGATGAAAGCTGGGGGCACTACCAGTCTCTCCGGTTTCTCGCCTCCGTAGAATGGATTGCTGTATGACGAATGGTGACTCTTCTCTTTCTGCTTATAAATCACATCAAAATCATGGATTCAGGGTTTTCAAAATTATCACACAAAACACAAACCAATTACTATGCTAGTATTGGCAGATTTGCAGAAAATTAAAGTGGCAACAAAATAGCAGCCTTAATAGCTCCACCCCAAGTCCTCAACTACTCACATCAGGGGTCCGTTGCAGAAAGAGTTGCGTTGAAACGCAAGTCACAAAATCAATCGCAAGTCCTAAATGCGCGCTGTTGATTGGTTGAAAATCAAGATGCACATGATTTTTAGAGTTGCGATTGATTGCAACTCTTTCTGCAACGGGCCCCTGGCCAGGTTCATTAACCATAATGCAATATTCTGAGCTGTGTAGTCTTATAATATAGGCCCACTTGAATGATAATATGTTAGTTTATTACCAAGTGCATTTACAGCACACTAATTATTTTAACAATTAGCAAAACAAATACTTTCGTCTCAAAATGTTATTAGTATCTCTGTATGAATAAAATTATAGGCTAATTCATTTTCTGTATGATTGATTGATTGATTGATGTGTGTGCTCCGTGCATTCAAGGAATTAATCCTACCGGGTCCCATGTTTGACTCCCCAGGTTGAGTGCAGCATAGCACTCAACCCAGGTACCGGTAGGAAGTAATTCCTTAAAAAGCTGTATGCGCTATGAATGCCTAGCTTAGCCGGGTAATATAGGAGCGCCTTGAGCACCTAACAAGGTGGATATGTGCGCAATATAAATACCCTATATTATATTATTATTATATATTATAGTGTGGAAACAAGTTTATTACTAGAGGAAAACACGCAATGGGAATTGAACCCAAGACATTGTTTGAAAGACAAGAGTCAAAACCACTAGTCCATGACCCACGCACATGTATATACTAATATATTTGAAAAGCACAGAGAGGCTTTTTCACTTTGGTCCTCACCTTCTCATGATATTTTCAGCATACCTTATGTTAAATAAGCATTTGTATTTCAAATAACTCATTTTCTATAATGATACAAGTTACGCTACAAAGTAAATTTTATTGTTGTAGTTTGTTTTTATTATTAATACGTATCAACTTCAAACTTCAACGATTGTCATAATTCTATGTCTTTAATTTACAAGTGCACAATTCAATTGATTTCTAATTTGTTTGTTCATTATGTTATCAGTAATCTATTTTAGTAATCTTTGTATATAATGTTTATTTTTATTGTCATTAAAGATTTATGTCTTTGTTCGTTTGCACATCCCCATAGTAAAACAGCCTTGCAGCTGAATAGGGCTTATATCATGAATAAATGAATGAATGAATCAATCAATATATCATGTTTTGTAATTGATGTTCATTCTTATATTTGATTTTAATAAATGAATTTGAACTCAAACTATAAGTGGAATATTACTGTTGTTATGACAATGAGATATAAAGCTGACATGACTTACAGCTCTCATTCTGATGAGGCATTTATCCAGCCAGTTGCGTATCGTCTCCTTGGCGACTTCCTCTTCAATGTTATATTCCAATTCCTCTCTAGCCAAGAGTTCATCTAGCTGCAGTGATTTCCTGATGTCCACAGACCGGTAAGACAGCATACTGTCAAAACAAGGCAATTGAGATGCTAAATTGATCTACACTCGCTTTTCACACTTTTAATCTGTCTCATCTCGCATGGTCTAATCCAGAGTTTCCACCAGGAACAAGAACATTTCAGTAGTTTAAAAACTGAGATTCAGTAATTTGGTGAGGAAATCAGTATTTTCAAAGAAATGCAGAAGGACAACACATAAAAAAAGAACTATTGAAATCAGCATTTTGCAAGAAACGATCTTTTATTTGGAATGACAGCTCTTTATTAAAGAATGAAACAACCTTACACCATGTAAAACAGAGGACTTCCTTATCACAAGAGAGTTATGGCACAGATGTGTTTTTCCACTATCCGGAATATTCAGGTTTTTGATCGATATATTTTTAAAAGATTCTTTTTTTTAATTCTGTTTTGAAAGATCTTTTGAAATGCAAATTTTAAAATTTTCAAGACATTGGCCCGTATTCTGATAGCAGGTTTAACTTAAAATCAGGTTTAAAGTTGTGGTTTAAGTATGGATAGCCAATTGTTACATAAATCAGTACAGATATCATACTTCAGCTCATTTGACTCTCATATCATTCATAATTGTCTAGGAAGTATAAATAGATGATTGTCTTCACCATCGATGAATCAGGAAAGAGCACAGCAAACATAAGAAACATGTAACTGAAAAATTTTGATACTTTTGGCTTCCCATACTTAAACCACAACTTTAAACCTGAGTTTAATTTAGACCCGGCTTCAGAATACGGGCCACAAGGTTTAACCCTTTTAACAACAACATTCTAGTAACAAATACTGATTTTTTTTTTATAACAATTTGTACCATAGCTCTTCCGTGGAATGCAAGTATACAAACCTGAGGACATCGTGAAAGGTTACATCCTGCCCGTTTCTCATCTTCTCTATCTCACAGCACATGTGTTTGTACAGGAGGTGGTCCTTCTCCATGTCAACTTCAAGACGCCCTCGGAGCAGACGAAGCACAAACTTGACTCTGCTGACTGGAATCACCCCCTAGCGAGAGAAATCAATGAACATTGTTATAATGATAATAATAATAGGCAGCATTTACAGTTGCGCCCCAAAAGTTAGTGAACCCCACCACAAAATGCACTCCTTCATGCTGAGTTGCCTTCATGCTGACCTTTTGACCAATCCTTTGGCAAGATTCTCAGTATGCGGAATAGATGTCCATTCTATTTATCTATCTATCTATCTGCTTTTAGATGCTTGTTAACATCAGGAATTTCAATCTGAAAAGAAATCCAATTGTAACTATAGCGAATGGGAATCAAAATGATTTAGAATCTGTTTTAGGTCCCAAGAATTGATTGATCTCCATGTCTACTTGAAGACGCCCTCGGAGCAGACGAAGCACAAACTTGACCCGGCTGACTGGAATCACCCCCTAGGGAAAGAAATCAATGAGTATTGTTATAATAATAATATGCAAGATTTACAGTTGTGCCCCAAAAGTTAGTGAACCCCATCACAAAATGCACTCCTTCATGCTGAGCGTTGAATATAGACAATAACACTACGATTTTTGGTGGGCTAAGAGAAAAAAACTTTGTCGAATATAATATTTTATCACCTGACTTCACAATAAAATACCCAAAACATGGCCGAACTTGAACACTTTAAATATCCTAAGTTCATTTTCTGGTGGGGTTCACTAACTTTTGAGCAGCACTGTATATAGCACTCAATACAATGTTTCTAAGTGCTGCATACTATTACCCGGCTTTAGCATGGCTACCCTGATCAAATACTCGAGCATTCAAGGAATTTCTTGATACCAAGTACCCATTTATCACACCTGGATGGAGAGTGGCAAATGTAGATAAACGTAAATGTAGTATGCCGACGTGTGTGGTCAGCCAGTTGTTTTTTTCTCTTTAATTTCATTTAAATCCCTAAAAAATATTGAAATCTAAGGCCTTACCTTTCTATGTATATCGACCATATTCCATGTGATCTGAAAGTTCTTGATGTCTGCATAACTCAGCAATGCATCTTCTTCGTTTGAGTAGAACAGAGAAAAGTTCTCCATAATGATACCTGACAAGTATAAAGACAGAGCATCATTTGATTAAAATATGAAACTAGCAGTACTATACAAAAAAGTAAAAAATATTTAAGTTTAATATTTTTCTATTTATTACAATTTCTTTCCAATAAGATAGGAGCCTCATATATTATGCTTAATATAAACCTGTACAAAATAAATAAAACTCCACCCAAAATGAATTTTTTTTTTAACAATTTAGAATTTACTGGTTAGCAGGAATTCATGAAATACTATGCGCACAAAATAAAGTACATGACTACTAGCTTGTCCAATTACATATGAGAAACCAATATATGAATATTCTTGAAATGATTCATAAAATGTCTCTGCTTCTAGTTCATGTGGCAAGGTATAATTATCATGTAAATCATAATGGCTCCAGTAGTTCATGATGTGACGCTGTTTATAAGAAACGCAGGAATGGTACATGTGTAAGTGGGATACAAATTTGAGAAAAACAGGGAGTCAGATGTTGGAAGATGTTGATTGTGTTTTTTAGAAAACTCTTTGTAATTAATGCAAAGCTGGTAAATTTGTGGAAGCAATAACAGATTGTAAATCATTTTGATTCCCATTGGCTGAAATTAAAATAGGATTTTTGCAGGATGAAATTCCTGATGTTAGCTAGCATCTAAAAGCGGATAGATAGATAGATAGATTAGATTAGGATAGATAGATTAGATTAGATTAGAAAGATAGATAGATAGATAGATAAGATTAAGATAGATAGATAGATAGATTAGATAGATAGATAGATGGATAAACGTGGCAGATAGACATATGGATATACAGACGGATGGACAGACAGATAAATAGATAAAGAGATACATGTAGATATGGTACAGAAGACTCACCGACAAGTAGATTGATAACAATGTAAGCTATGAGGACATAGAAAGAACAAAAGTACACCATGGAAGCCTTGCTGTTGCCGCAGTCGGTCTCCCAGTAATTCTCCCCTTTCTTGCTGCAGAACGGCTCGCTGATCTGTGGGAGCAGAATCAATAAATTGTAGGAATTATTTGTTCTCAACAATAATTACCTCTTTATGTCCATGAAATGTTTACTCTCAATCACCAAGTTCACCATCACAATACCCGTTTTAAGGATTTGTTTCACTGGCCTGCTAGAACTAATAATGTAATGAAATCCGTACGACACGATTTCCCTGTAATTTGGAACTCGACCCCTAAAGACATAATTGAATGTAAGTCAGTTAATTCCTTTAAAAAAGATTGAAGCATTTTCTTTATCTGAAGTATGCGTAGTCATTTCTTAATTGTAAATTGTAATTTTTGTTCTTTTGTCTGTTGATATACTTTGTTCATATCATGTATATTTTATCTTGTCATTTCTTCACAATGTATTCTACATAATGTTTTGGGAACTGCGCATGTACAAGGCCTCCTGGGTTTTTTTTGTTTTTTTTTGCAGTTCCCCATTATTTTGTATATTTTTAATGGAAAATGAAATAAATGTGAATTGAATTGAATGTGGAAAATTGCGGAATTTTAGGGTCTATTCCTTTAATTTTAAAGGCTACAGCAAGCAATTATGCTGTTAAAAATACCTCTCATTACTCTGCATTACATAGAAAATTGATTTTCTAAACTTTCTTGCATGTTGTGTGGCAGATCTTGCGATTACATTAGAAAAGATAGTCATTCCAAAGCATCCGATTTTGGAATTTCGCCCTCATGACAGCCCAAATCGCCCACCAAGTGAACCCCAATCACTTCCTACATTGAATCAATATATTCATGCATCAAGTAAATATCTCACAAAGAAAATTTTTTTTTTTTCTTTTCCATCATCATCAATTTCTCTCGTTATCAAATCATATACTTTTATCTTTTTCAATTTCCAGCAGTCGTTAATGTGTCAGTGAACAAAATTTGCGAATATCGTAAAGTGGGGAATAACAAGGTTACTACAAATCTAGGTTATCACATTACAAACAAGTACATAAAAGTACATATGCGCATATAAAGCTGCATATTTTAAGATCATCATAAGAACAACAGGTTACATGTGCTGCTTGCTAACAAATTAATTTACTTATTTTTGTCTCGCCTGCGTAGCGGAGCGAGACATAGGTATCACTATTTCCGGTGTCGGCGTCGTCGTCGTCAACAATTGTGTTGTACACCCAATAACTTTCTATAGCTTCGAGGTGGGATCACCAAATTCATACCAGAGGTCCATCTCCTGAAGGCACAGGTCAAGTTCGAATATGAGTCGAATTTGAATAAGGTCAAAAGTCAATGAACTTTCCATGACTGGCACTGTGCTGTGTTGTACACATAATAACTTTGTACACCCAATAACTTTCTAAAGCTTTGAGGTGGGATCACCAAATTCATACCAGATGTCCATCTCCTGAAGGCACAGGTCAAGTTCGAATATGAGTCGAATTTGAATAAGCTCAAAGGTCAAAGGTCAATGAACTTTCCATGACTGGCACTGTGCTGTGTTGTACACATAATAACTTTCTATATCTTCGAGGTGGGATCACCAAATTCATACCAGCGGTCCATCTCCTGAAGGCACAGGTCAAGTTTGAATATAAGTCGAATTCGAATAAGGTCAAAGGTCAATGAACTTTCCATGACTGGCACTGTGCTGTGTTGTACACACAATAACTCTCTATAGCTTCGAGGTGAGATCGCCAAATTCATAACAGAGGTCCATCTCTTGAAGGTGCAGGTCAAGTTCAAATGTGAGCCAAATTTGAATAAGGTCAAAGGTCAATGAACTTTCCATGACTGGCTCTGTGCTGTGCTGTACACACAATAACTTTCTATATCTTCGAGTTAGGATTGCCAAATTCATACAAGAGGTCCATCTTTTGAAGGTGCAGGTCAAGTTCAAATGTGAGTTGAATTTGATTAAGGTCAAAGGTCAATGAACTTTCCATGACTGGCACTGTGCTGTGTTGTACACATAATAACTTTTTATATCTTCGAGGTAGGATTGCCAAATTCAAACAAGAGGTCCATCTCTTGAAGGTGCAGGTCAAGTTCAAATGTGAGTTGAATTTGATTAAGGTCAAAGGTCAATAAACTTTCCATGACTGGCACTGCTGTGTTGTACACACAATAACTTTCTATAGCTTCGAGGTGGGATCGCCAAACTCGTAACAGAGGTCCTCTAAGTCATATAGCATACATGTAGTTTTGACATGCAGTCTCTTCATGACTGCAATATGCAGGCGAGACAACGCTTGGCGTTTGCCTTGTTACTTGTAAGCATTGTAAACAACAACAAAAATCAAGAAAGAAACATTTTTGGCTTCCCAAATTTTTAGCACAGAGCTTTTTAACCATGACCTAATTTCTTGAACATAAATTCGGTGGATTCACAATACGGTGCCCCTCCTATCGGTTGAAGCGGACAGGCCGAATTCGACACGGCCGGCATGCATAAAATTATGCTGATTACCAGGGTCAAATAGACGGGAGAGAAATTTGCTGAGTATTTCTTTGCGAAAAATTAGACCATTTTCAGTGAATTCTTCCTCTGCTTTTGCCATGTTGTTTTCATTTTTGAAACATCACAGTCACTCACATTACAGTGCACTTAGCACTGTGCGCTGCCTGCACCTGCGCGAGATTGACCCCTAAGTTGGAAATCGGCCCGTCTGCTGCAACCAACAGATGGCGCACCGTATTGTGAATTCACCGCAATGCTTGAATGAAAGACAAAGAGGTTCGGCCTACCATACAGTCATGCATGATCTTATTCCAGTCTTCACCAGTAACAATCCTGAATAGTGTGGCCATCGCGTTGGGGGCGCTCTCAAAGTTAGCGTGTCTGAAAGCAAGATATAGAAATGATTCATAGAAGAAAAGAAAAAAAAACAGCATTAAACAGTAATTTGGAGGGTTTATTTTCCGATTCGTCTAATGCCAATTCGTCCAATTGCCAACTCATCTACTATCATTTGGTCTACCATCAGTTCGTCCACTATCCACATGGTCTAATTGCCTATTCATCCACTCACCATTTCATCTAATAACCAGCTGGTCCAAAAGCCATGTAGTCCATATACCATTTGGTCTAATTGGACTAAGTGTTAATTGTGCAAAATGAATGAGAATTAAATGGAAATTAGACCAACTGGTTATAAGATAAAATGGTCATAGACGAAATGGTAATTAGACGAAGTGATGATTGGACCAAATGGTTATTGGACCAAATGGTTGTTAGACGAAATGTTGAGTGGACGAGTTGGCAATTTACCATTTGGAGCACACCATCAATCTGGTAAATCATTCCATAGGAGTGTGGTGTAGCGACTCTCAGCTCATGATCAAATGGTTGTATGTTTAAATCCCACCCCAGCCTGGTGTCCTTTGTGGGAAGGCATCAATCCACACTTTGCCACTCTCCACCAAGGTGTTAAATGGGTACCCGCTAGGATGCGAAAGCCTATGTAGTAGGCCTAGCAATTGAGTCTGGGAACTCTTGTTGGAATGCTCCCCAGCGAGAGGAGAAAGTGCATTGACTGGAAAAATACCGGTGTTGATTTAACACCAGCTTGAAATCTATATAGGAAAACACCAGGTGTTCAAATAGCACCACTTTGGCTTTAGGCTAACACCAGATAGACATTTAAACAACACTAATCAGAGTTAAACCAATATCAGTTTGATTCTTAACTGGTGTTATTTTCAACACTTCCCTGGTGTTTTCCGATAAACATTAGATAATGGGCTGGTGTTAAATCAACACCGGTGTTTATGCAGTGTACATTGTGTGTTGGCATGCCAGAATCCGATTACCTCATTTACCTGGGTAATAATATATCTCTAAAACACTAGGAGACGTTGTTCCAATGTATTAAGCGCTATATAAAAATGAATTATTAATATCATTCTCAGGCATAGATGGGTATAAGAAGATAAGGTAAAAGGTAAAGATCTGCACAATGGCTTTTCTTACCCCAATACAATACAACTATTATCTTTAATTTTTCATGGACTATCATTGTGCAATAAGAGCTCTTCTGCATTTATTATTATTATTATTTTAGCAATCAAATTGGTAAAATGTAATACAACACATAACAGAGTATAGATTGAGCACCCACTTGACGGCCAGGGTCAAATATAGTTAACTCAATAACTGTAATCAGTAAAGACCGTTTATCCCTATCCAGTGGGTGCTTACATAAAAGCAGATATAAGAGTGAGTATGAACAAAAAAGCTTAACACTGGGTGACTCCTTGCCAGATTTCAAGTTGTTCAACCTCAGGGGGTGTTTCTCAAAGATTTTAATAATAATAATAATAAGTACTTCTTATTAAGCACTTTTTTTTTTCGAAAGTTACAAAGCGCTGTACAAATGACAAAACAAATACAATCAGTAACAAGTGGAATGCCTCTGGCCGTCTCACCTGCATCACGCGATTCAATATAGCAGCAGTGCTGATTTTGAAAACTACTATAACTCGCACAAGATGTTCAGTGATACTTGGTTACTCGTATTTCCACGTTTTATGAATTAGACCAATACACTTATAGAGATATGATGGCAATTCAACAAATACCCCCAACGTGGCCAAAGTTCTTTGACCTTACATGACCTTTGACCTTGTTCATGTGACCTGAAACTCGCACAGGATGTTCAGTGATACTTGATTACTCTTATGTCCAAGTTTTATGAACTAGACCAACACACTTTCAAATTTATGGCTGTAATTCAACAAATACCCCAATTTGGCCAAAGTTCATTGACCCTAAATGACCTTTGACCTTGATCATGTGACCTGAAACTTGCACAGGATGTTCAGTAATACTTGATTACTATTATGTCCAAGTTTCATGAATCAGATCCATGAACTTTCAAAGTTATGATGGTAATTCAACAGATACCCCCAATTCGGCCAAAGTTCATTGACCCTAAATGACCTTTGACCTTGGTCATGTGTCGTGAAACTCATGCAGGATGTTCAGTGATACTTGATTAACCTTATGTATAAGTTTCATGAACTAGGTCCATATATTTTCTAATTTATGATGACATTTCAAAAACTTAACCTTAGGTTAAGATTTTGATGTTGATTCCCCCAACATGGTCTAAGTTCATTGACCCTAAATGACCTTTGACCTTGGTCATGTGACATGAAACTCAGGCAGGATGTTCAGTAATACTTGATTAACCTTATGGCCAAGTTTCATGAACTAGGTCCATATACTTTCTAAGTTATGCTGTCATTTCAAAAACTTAACCTCAGGTTAAGATTTGGTGTTGACGCCGCCGCCGCCGTCGCCGTCGCCGCCGCCGTCGGAAAAGCGGCGCCTATAGTCTCACTCTGCTATGCAGGTGAGACAAAAACTTAAAACAAAACTACACAAAATGAAACATTACTTGCAATATATCAAAACAAATGAGATTTAGGCATCTTCTTAAACACATCAATAGAAGGACATTGTCTAAGTTTACGTGGTAATCTATTCCAATATTTTGGGGCAAACACAGAAAATGAACTATCACCTACTGATTTGAATGTCCCGGGGATGTGAAGAGGGATATGTGATGATGACCGAGTGATGATGTTTAGTGTCAGTAAAATCAGAGGAATACATTACTTGGAGATTACTCACCTGCCTAGATGCTCTCCGTACTTGACCTTGCCAAACAGAACAACACCCAGGAATGCATAGAAGGTGATCAACAGGAACAGGCCGACAATGATGAAGAAAGATTTCACACAGGACACCACGATGGTCATCATCAGCATCTTCAGAGTTGGCTATAAACATGAACAATTCAATGACCTCATATAATTTTTTTTTAAATCATGCATAACATTACATGGCTACATAAAGAGATGTGATTATAAGTTTGTATGTTGCATATCATGTGCGCGTCAGTACTAGTTCCGTGACATTTGCTCCGGCGACAACTGCTCCGATGGGAAATCTGCACGTTAAGCTAAACATAAACCTTAACCTCCAAAACTAAATAAACCCTAATCTTTATATTGACATTATTCTGAACGAAAAGCTCTCTTACAATCATAACTCTAATACTATGCCCTCTGAGACATTGAGACTGGAGCAATTGTCGCAGGAGCAAATGTAGTGCCACCTCAGCACTAAGCATGACTTAAGTTACACTTAACTCTTTGTGAACCTCCCCCCCCCCCTCTCCGGTTCACCTTGTAAGTGATAGTTCATCCTTTAACATTTACCATCCACAATAAAACAAGGTAAAGAAAGTGAGCACTTGGTCAGATTCATTAATGTTCAGAGAGCAAAAGTTGTTGCCACTGAAGCTGAAATCCCACAAAAGAGATGCCAACCTAGAAAAAAAAAGTATATTGAGGAATGACATACAGGATTTTGGGGGCCAAAACATTATTTTAAACTTTTCTGTCACAGACGAGTATATATTATGATTTGGGATTTTAAAAAAAGGAGGATTTTACATGAACCTTGTATGTATTTTCATATCTCTTTTCTAAATCTGTTAGAAAAGGGAACATTTGGCATCACTGCCCACCGTACGTTGATGGACATTATGACAATATGGACAGGTAGAAAATATACTCACATGTTTCCCAGTGATAGTAAAGAATCGGAAGAGAACTGTTGCTGCTCCAAATGCAAAGCTCATATTGTTCTACAAAGAAAATTATGAAATGGGGATAAGAATACATTTTGCTCCTTGACATTTTGATGGTAACATCGTCATGTAGACTTCTAATAAACTGCATTGGATACTTTTCACATAGCACAAATTGAATGATGATAATAATAATAAGTATTTCTAATACGCACTTTCTAATGATTCGTTTCTCAAGGCACTACATATAAAATAAACAAAAACATTGGAAATATTCAAAATCCCATCAACAGCTTCATCATCATCGTCAGCAGCAGCAGCATCATCATCATCACCATCATCATCACCAATCATTATCATCATTATCATCATTATCATCATTATCATCATCATCATCACCATCATCTTCACCATCATCATCATCACCAACATCATCACCATCATCATCATCATCCTCACCATCATCACCATCTTCATCATCATCACCGTCACTAACATCATCACCATAACCACCACTATCATCATTATCATAATCACCAT
This sequence comes from Lytechinus pictus, assembly GCF_037042905.1. Classification (NCBI taxonomy): domain Eukaryota; kingdom Metazoa; phylum Echinodermata; class Echinoidea; order Temnopleuroida; family Toxopneustidae; genus Lytechinus; species Lytechinus pictus. Next base: position 8,734,718 of record NC_087260.1, read on the forward strand.
CAACATCATCACCACCATCACCACTATCATCACCACCATCATCATTGCCATCATCACGCTATACTCACCATATTAGTGAAGTGCAAAATGAGCCATACCACGCCCATCAACGTCACCACCAGATCGTATCTATTCCGTCTGCTGTGCCAATATCCGATGGGACTCAGGGAGATGCATTTCAAGATGACTTCAAGAACAAACATCAGAGTGAGGACCACCGAGATGTAGGCCAGTACCATCGCTGTCCTTGTATCCTCCCACTGTGTGATGGGGTAAAAGAAATCTTCACCGCTTTGAACAATAGTGAGTTTTTCAACTGCTACATGGACAGATTCTTCAACATATTATATCTCTTGAAAATGCCCGTCAAATCACAATGAACAGCTGAGAGGTCTTTGTCGAAAATGTGAAAATAGGTGAACTGGGACAGTTGATCTTCGTAAAATTCTGAGTTGACGAATTGCAAATATGTCATTTGTCCAGAGGAATGGAGGACACTGCTCTGTTGATTCACCAATTTTCAACAAAGACCATTTTGTCATTTAACAATAGACTCTCTATGTTCCAGAAAGCGTCTGCGTAGTGCTTGCAAAAACTCCCTAATGAATGTGAAATGGAACTTCAATGATAAAGGTAACCATAATAAAGGTTTTCCCATCAAATTTCATATGTTGCATTTATATTAATGAATGAGTGTCCAAGTTCCAACAATATTTGTCAAAGTTGCTCCTAATTGAATGATTACATTGTTAAATTGGATGCAACTTTGATGAAATTTGATGGGAAAACCTATAAAAGAAATAATAATGATAATGGGGAAAAACATTCTCTTGAAATGAAGAAGAATCCCAACAAACACAAGAGGCATCAAAGTGTAAAAAAAAAAAATCCTGACTCTTTTAGCTTCCCATAATTTCAGTCCAGAAATGTGGGGTGTCAAAAGAAACTTGCAATTGATCGCAAATCAATTTTTGGTCATAAATCAATCATAAGTCTGGCAGATGATAGCAAAATTGCAAATGATTGTAGGTCTACTTCTTGTAAAAGAAACTACACATCGATTTACTGTAATTACAAGTGATACATCAATTGTAATTTTGCAACATCAATATGTGATTGACTGCAAATATTTTCTTTCAACACCCCTCCCCCCCTAGGGTAGACTGAGGTTAAAAATAGGCGCCATTACCTTAGATGAAAGGAGAAAGAAGTTGACTAGAACCAGGAATGCAATGAATCTCTTGAAGTACTTGTGCTGCGACAGATCATACAGCTTGGCACGAAACCGAGAATGATCTGAAGGAAGAAACACAGAAAAATCAGAAAATTGAAGAAGAATGAATATAAAGCAAGCGTACACTATAAACTTCAATTATACATATCAAACCTTCAACCAGGATGGACGGGGGGCTAACTTAGATTTATTTTTTTAAGCAAAATACTTTGGCCATAAATGGCACTTGAATAGCAAAGATGGTTACGCATTTTACTTTAAGAAGAATACTTTTTAAAAAATTGTGACCTAAGTATGGAATTGAATACCTGCCCAGATCAAGTTCCTAAAGTCTATTTAGTACTCTTGATGGTATACAAATTCTATTTTCAGGTGATAAGTGCAGTACATGCAGATCTGGGGCCTGTCTTACAAAGTTACGATTGATCCAATCAATTGTAACTCTATGGAAATCCATCAGTGTCCTAATTTTTTCCACAGGAAATTTGCACAATGTCCTTTGTAAACAAAGAGAAGCACACTGAATTTTCAAGAAAACAATGAATGCATGAATATACTTCATAATTAGAAAATATTTTGAACAAAGATGCATAATAGATGTTGACACTGCTGGCCGTCCATAGTTGTGAGTGATCGGATCAATCGTAACTCTTTGTAAGAGTTAATCTTACCAGGTCGTGGTGGGAGATGGAGAGGTTGGGCAAGCTGAAGTCTGCCTTTTAGATCCTGCCATCTTCTCTGGTCAATAGTCAGCAAAGTGGTTCCCTGAAAATACATCAAGAAAATATAAAAAGTGGAACGCCTCTGGCAGTCTCGCCTGCATTACGCCATTCAATATAGCAGCAGTGCTGACTTTGAAAAACAACTATTGAATAGTTATTTTATTTAAAAAAATCATATGATAATACAATACTATGTTCATTGACTGTCCTCATCATCATCATCATGATCATCATCACCATCATCATAATCATCATCACCATCATCATCATCATCACCATCATCAACATCATCATCAACATCATCACCATCATCATCATCACCACCACCATCATCACCATCATCATCATCATCACTTCCTCGATCATTATCATCGTAATTATCATCATCATCATCATCATCACCATCATCATCATCATCACCATCATCAACATCATCACCACCACCATCATCACTTCCTCTATCATTATCATTGTAATTATCATCATCATCATCACAATCACCAACAGTATAATTAACATCATAATTAATTAACATCTTAATCAACATCACCATTATCATCATCATCATCGGCAACATCGTCTACGTCATCTTCATCCTTACCTTGTTTTCAAAGTAGTTTGAGATGACCACACCAACAAACAGAGTGAGTCCAATCATGCAGCCGATGAAGACGAAGATGTGTATATAGAAGGTATGCCACTATCAAGAACAATAAAAAGAGTGAAACTAGAATCGATTGTTAAGCTTGGCCCACACCTTCGCGTTTTGGGCTGCGTATTGCCTTGTTAGACAAAAGCAACAATATGCAGCTTAACGCCTCATGATACCACACAGCACAATATTTGGTTGCAATAACACCTTTCTTGCCAACATGCTCGTACAGAGTTGGATGTAGTAAAGCGAAGTGATGCGAGCTTAAGTTCAGACATATTTTTACTGCATCAAATGCAAAACAAGGAACAAAGAAGACACACAAACTATGAAAATGTAAGTAAAAGAATTTCATCGCCTATTCGATCTTACCACAACTGAAATGTTGACTTACCATATTTGTCTGATTAATGATGATGTCTCGTACTTCCAACCAGCCTTCCAGAGAAAGTACTTCAAACAATGCTAGCAGAGCACTGCCCAAGTTATCAAAGTTGAAGTTACGTGGGTTGGCCCTGTAACAAAACAAAAAATAGAATGCACAAGTAGCAGGCTTGACAGTGGTCTTCTGCAACAAAATCATAATATGCAACATTGATATACTGTATGATAAAAATGTCTTGAAGTGCTGCATATTATCACCTTTGTTTTATAGCATAGAAACCAACAAGCCACTTTTTAGCATTTCTGGGAATAAATTCCTGTAAGATATCCATTCAACTCAACCAGGTCAAATGTAGCAAATGGAGCTCAATGCCCAACCAAAGGACATTGGGAACAGAACCCCAAACCTTGTGATCTATAGCAAGAGACTAATCCACTAGACCACAAGAAGAGGAGGAAGAAGAAGAGGTGGAGGATAAGGGGGGGAATAAGAGGGAAGGAAGGGGAGGGATGGTGAAAGAGAAGGAGGAAGGCAGAGATGGGAAGTATGAGAAGTAAAGGGGGGAGGGAGAACGGTATGAGAAGTAGAGGGGGGAGAAGGGGAAGAAGAGGAGGGGGAGCAAATGGGAGGTATGAGAAGTAGAGGGGGGAGAAGGGGAAGAGAAGGAGGAAGGCAGATGGGAAGTATGAGAAGTAGAGGGGGGGAGAGGGAGAAGGGAAAGAGAATGAGGAAGGCAGATTGGAAGTATGAGAAGTAGAGGGGGGAGGGAGAAGGGGAAGAGAATGAGGAAGGCAGATTGGAAGTATGGGAAGTAGAGGGGGGGGGAGAGGGAGAAGAGGAAGAGAAGAAGGAATGCAGATGGGAAGTATGAGAAGTAGAGGGGGGGGAAGAGGGAGAAGGGGAAGAGGAGAAGGAAGGCAGATGGGAAGTATGAGAAGTCGGGGGAGGAGAGGAAGAGGAAACTTAGCACACTCTTGGAACAGAGGGAACAAAACCCCAAACCTTGTGATCTACAGCAAGAGACTAATCCACCAGACCACAAGAAGAGGAGGAAGAAGAGGTGGAGGACGAGGGGCATAAGAGGGAAGGAAGACAAGGGATGGTGAAAGAGAAGGAGGAAGAGCAGATGGGAAGTATGAGAAGAGGGGGGTAGAGAGGGAGAAGGGGAAGAGAAGGAGGAAGACAGATTGGAAGTATGAGAAGTCGGGGGAGGAGAGGAAGAGGAAACTTACCACACTCTTGGAACAGAGGGAACAGAACCCCAAACTTTGCGATCTATAGCAAGAGACTAATTCACCAGACCACAAGAAGAGGAGGAAGAAGACGAGGTGGAGGATAAGGAGGGATAAGAGGGAAGGAAGAGGAGGGATGGTGAAAGAGAAGGAAGGCAGATGGGAAGTATGAGAAGTAGAGGGGGGGGGAGAGGGAGAAGGGGAAGAGAAGGAGGGATGCAGATGGGTAGTATGAGAAGTAGAGGGGGGGAGGGAGAAGGGGAAGAGAAGGAGGGATGCATATGGGTAGTATGAGAAGTAGAGGGGGAGGGAGAAGGGGAAGAGAAGGAGGAAGGCAGATGTGAAGTATGAGGAGCCGGGGGGAGAGGAAGAGGAAACTTACCACACTCTTGGAACAGAGGGAACAGAACCCCAAACCTTGTGATCTATAGCAAGATACTAATTCACTAGACCACAAGAAGAGGAGGAAGAAGAGGTGGAGGACGAGGGAGCATAAGAGGGAAGGAAGAGGAGGGATGATGAAAGAGGAGGAAGGCAGATGGGAAGTATGAGAAGTAGAGGGGGGAAGAGGGAGAAGGGGAAGAGGAGGAAGACAGATCAGAAGTATGAGAAGTCGGGGGAGAGGAAGAGGAAACTTACCACACTCTTGGAACAGAGGGAACAGAACCCCAAACCTTGTGATCTATAGCAAGAGACTAATCCACTAGACCACAAGATGAAGAGAAGAGGTGGAGAATAAGAGGTGATAAGAGGGAAGGAAGAGGAGGGATGGTGAAAGAGAAGGAGGAAGGCAGATGGGAAGTATGAGAAGTAGAGGGGGGAGAAGGGGAAGAGGAAACTTACCACACTCTTGGAACCAAGAAAGTAGGCAATTCTTCTTCTGGCGAATCTGGTTTGTGAGTCTTTACAACGCTAACAAGAATCCGGAATTCTCCAACGCATTCACTCTGAAATTAAGAACACATCATCCATGTGCTATTAGTTGATATTATATTCATTCCAAATCTATTGGGGAGGGAGGAGGAAGGACAAAGGAAATGATCTTGGCTGTAGAGATTAAATATTTGTAATAATTACAATAAAATAACACTTGCAATAAAACTAAATGGATTATCAACTGCATCTAGTCAAATTATATGACAGATCAAGAAATATATTACAAACCTCTCTTTTAAAATATTTAATGAATGACCCTTGACCTTTCACCAATTGCACCCAATCAAATCATGTCATCGTCGCTAATCATCCTATGCATACATGAGCCAGAGCCATCAAGTATTACTAAGTTTTACTATCATGAGAAATACATATTCTCAGGTATGAAATGGCAGATATCCAAAAATTATGTTTACGACCTCCACCTTGACCTTTTACCACTTGCACCCAATCAAATCATGTCATCCTCGCTAATCATCCTATGCATACATGAGCCACCAAGTTTTACTATGAGAAATACATATTCTCAGGTATGAAATGACAGACGGACAGATATCCAAAAATAATGTCTACGACTTTACCTACGACTGTGGAGGCAGAATAAAGCTTGGTTCATACCTCATTTTTAATGGTAGGGTCATTGCACTTAGCCAGCCTTGTTGCAAAGATCTGTACGCCGTAGCTGGCAAAGACAAATATAAGAGCAAGGAGCAGAACAGAGACCAGGAAGATCTCTTTGAAGCTACGCAGGAGCTCGTAGAACAGCTTCCTCAGATGGGGCACCAGTGCGAATATGCGAAGTGGGCGACAGCATCGCAGTACAAGAAATACCTACAGAGGACAGATACAGTATTAAGAATAATCATTAATGAGTTCTTTTGATAAAGATTTTACATTTGTGAACTACCACTTCAAAACCTGCAATACATCACCCAAAATAATTTGAATGTTTTTATTGAGCTTGATAAAACACATAATAAGCTTTAAAATGATATACGTCATTGTCAAGATTGATCAACAATAACCCACACAAGAGTTTGACTTAAAGAAGAAGAAATTCAGTGAAAGCTTAAAAAAATAATGAGAAAACATGGTTTGAAGTTTCGGGTTCACTCAAGTGAACTTCCCAGCAGTCCAGAAAAATGTGGTGTATAAACAATCCAAATCTTCTCTTTTATTTCACTTTACAACTACAAATTTTGACACTATGAAGAAGTGTTACTGTGTTACTCTCTCAGATAAACTTATTTTCTATGTTATATTTTTTGAACCCATAGAGTCAAAGGCAGACTATGCAATTCGTTGTTATTCAAATTTCAAAGAAATTGTAATAACACTTGATACAAACATTCCAACCAATAAAATCTTAGCGATCAGAGTTCAGAATAGTGGTCGGACTTACTGAAATCAAAATTCAGTCAATTTCGAGCCTCCTTGTAGTAATAAAGGCAAATTTAATTCCAAATTGTAATAACTTCATCATCGGCTGCGACTTAAAGCCCATTTGGACATTACTCTGACCACAGGGCTTGCCACTCAGTAAAATTAAGATTTTATTATTCCTAACATTAGGCCGTGCTTCAAATACAATGATATTACTTCTTGGAACTTTCATGTTTTTAATGCAAAATGTGATTTTTTTTAAAATTTGCATCTTATTGGACTGCATTGTGTGCACTGGGCTTAAAACATCCATAATTATGACAGAGCTTACGTGAGCTAGAGAGGCAGGCTGGACATTCTTTGGCATCCAACACAAGAAGATAAGACTGATGAGATAGATGAAAACATCCAAGAATCCTCCAACATCTCGTATCAGAGCTTTTGGTGTGAAGAACAGACCATCAGCTAGAATCTAGTCCAGAGAAGGAAAAATAAAATAGTATTGCCCAGTATTTCAATATTGATACCAAACTAGTGCTTATTTTTACCTCTAAAAAATGCTGTGTAAATTAAGTCCCCATTTTCCGTTAACATAATAGTTCTCTTCTTTAGAAGTTATGCACCAACTTGATGTGAAATTGAAGACAAAGGGGCATGTTTACCCTGACATTTAATTGGTTTTGATAAAAGCAGAAAAAAAATATTGGTGAGAGTTTGAAGAAAACCCATCAAAAGGGTGTGGAAGTTATGAATTTTGTAAAATAATTTTTTAGCATCACAGAAGAGCAGCTCCTCCATAATGTATTTTGTGTGATATAAATTAAATATAAAAAAATTTAGTAAAAGAGCAAAGTGACTTCATTTGTGCAGGGGTTATATATCGTCCATCTATCACCTTCTAGGAAAAAAAATTTTCATTCATGTTCAATTTAGAGAAATTAAGTTGTGGAATTTATATTACATGATATAAGGAGAGCTGCTCATAAATGATGTCACAAATTCAAATCATTTACAATCCATAACTCTCTTACTCTTCAATGGATTTTGATCAAACCTCCACCACTATTACCCCAAATTTGTCTTTTATCAAAACCACCTTATCATCAAGGGGGGAAGAACTTCCCCTTGTAATGTTTATTTGACCTTTGTATTTTGAAAATTGTATGACTGCAAAACCTGGTAGAAAACTGAAGAATAGGCACTTTCAGTCCCATTGCATACAGTTTGTTTTCACAATGTCTCCTCTATCAATATATTCTTTATGTCCTGGATTTTGAATGTATTTTTAATAAATCTTAATAGCAAACAAATTGGGAATGTCTTGAAATTAGAATGTATCTTTTAACCCTAAAAGAACTAGGATTGATGAATCTTAAAGACAAACAAATATAAAATGAAAGAAGAAGACATACCTTCAAAATCATTTCTGATCCCATGAAAATGACAAAGATGTATTCTGCAATGAGTAGAACCTTGTGATCCATAACTCTGTTATCAGGACTCTCGTACATCATAGATATACAGGTCGCCGTGGTAACTACGATGGAACACCACGTCATGTATGTCACCATGGCAACAAAATCACTGAAAATGAAACCAATAATACATGTAATTTACATTCCAGTACAACACAGATATCATTAGATACTACAATAAAGCTAATGAATAATCTATAACATATATGCCAGTTGTTGTAACAAAATGAGTCTGAAAATAAATGTTTGTTGTACAGTTTTATTTTCTCTAAAAACACTAAATGATTCTGTTAGAAAATGTGTAATTTCCAAGAAATAAGTATTATTGCATTCTGATCAGATGTAATGTCTTTTTAAGCAACAATAATGCATTGTCCCACATGTACTTAACTATGTATTGTTGGTGATCTTCAGTGTGATCATTTTTTTAAGATGATATTCATGATCTCACAAAGTTTGATAGTATGTAACTATACCAGATCTAGATCAATGGCAATGTGGTGCCATTTAACCTCCTTGATTTTAAAGATTTTCGAAAAAATTGGTTTGCTTCAATTATATTAGTTTACAATGTAGATTTAAGTACATAATTATTACTGTGACAATCGGTAACTATCATAGTATTGTGGAAAGCAAACTCACTGGATCTCCTGGTATCTCCTCTTGATGACCATTCCAGACTCATCAGTATGGGTTCTGAACAAAGAAATAAAGAAAATGAGTCAAATAAGCTGTGGGTCATCAAATTAGGCTCAGGAAAGGGGGAAATAAAATTTTTCATTTTTGTCTGAATTGTGTTATTTACCTACTTCAATAATGGCACTTTGTATGAACCCAGTCACTTTTTGCTGCCACAGCCTTTTTTCCAAATTTATAAGGAGTATATTGGACAAATGCCCCTTACCCCTCAACATGCTTTTCCCAACCTAGCATTAACATCCTTACAAAAGGTATTATATGACACCTAGATAGATCCTTGTGATTTGATTGGTTGTTTGATATCGTTCATTCAGCCTATTTTGCAATGACGTCATCAACCGTGCAATTTTGGATCCATTCATCGTGCAATTTTGGATCCATACAATTTTTTCCATTGCACACACGCACCGAGACTGCAGCTGCAGGCACCAGTAGTGCGCATGTTGTAATGACATTACAATCAACAGACCAAACTCGCACTGCATGAGCATGTTTTGCATCGAAATTCATAAATTTCATATGAAAAAAAAAAATTAGGTGTCATACATGTATAAACCAAATAATGAATTTTTTTCATTCGTGCAATGAACAGAATACTTCATTCGGTGAAAGATGAAATAATGATCCATTCAACTCGGCTACGCCTCGAATGGATCATTTCATCTTTCACCTCATGAAGTATTCTGTCCATTGCACTCATAAACATTCATTATTTGTATACTATACTATACTTTCTGTACCCAGCCAGATATAAAGGAATACATGAGAAATGTGGCCCATCTTGGTCCTGTCTCATAAAGACTTGCCAAATTCACAATGACTAGTACTAAAATTAGCAACATTATCAGCCAATCAAATTGATTGATTTCAGTAGTTTTTAACTGTTTGTGCAAATTTGTTATTATAACAAGTTTAATGAAACAAGCTCCCGGTATTTACCGCCACTTCCTCCATTGCTTACTTGGGTTAATACACATCACAATATTCACAGGGTAACCTCACCAAAAATTGTCAATGCATTGAACACAGTAAATTGTAAAAGCTTAAATCTTGATTACAGTCGTACAAAGTAAAACATATCCTGTAATTCATTGGAAATGATATCTGATTGGCGTAATGATATGAGAAGAACAATTACATCAGGGCCCCGTCTTACAAGGAGTTACAATGATCCGATCAATCACAACTATGGACGGCCAGCAAAGTCAACATCTACTATGAATGTTTATTGAAAATATTTTCTAGCTATGATGCACATTTCATGCATTCATCGTTTTCTCGAAATTCACCGTGCTTCTCTTTGTTTGCAAAGGACATAGTGCAAATGTCCTGGAGAAAAAATTATGACACTGATGGATTTCCAAAGAGTTACGATTGATCCGATCAATCGTAACTCTTAGTAAGACGGGGACCAGCTACAAGGAATGTCTGACGAAGCTTTGATGCAGCCTTTCAAGTTAAAGTTTACAACAGGTGAAATTTCAAGAATGTCAAAAAAAAAACAATGGTTCCTAATCATATCTTGCTACTATTAACAATAAGATTCTGGTATTGCTATTGTGTGCAGCAGTAAAATCTTACAGAATTGTAAACTCTAGCTCTGATGGAAACAGAGAATTAAGGAAAAATATATCATGGCTAAAGTTTCAGTTTATACAGTAGGGTTGGAACAGCTACTGACACGGCGATATGTGTTTCATAAAGCTGTTTGTAAGTTACGAGCGACTTCATGAATGACTAGTGATCCTTTACTTTGGTAAGTGGTGCACACCAGATTTTCATTGGCGTCCCTAAGAGAGGGTCACCGGACATTCGTAAAGTCGCTTGTAACTTTTGAACAGCTTTATGAAAAACCAACCTGAACTCGGGAGCAAACAGAGATATCCGTTCATAATGTGATGTGTTCAATATAAAACAACTCATCATGATTATATTTCAGTATAATACAGAAGGTAAGGCACAGAAAAGAGACAGCAACAGACAAACACGCAGGGAAAGGAGATGTGAGGTGAACTTACGCATTGTATCTCGCATAGACGATACCCATACAGAATTTCCTCAGCTTGCTCTCCCGTCCAACAGCAAAGAGAGGCATATCAAAGTATGGATGGTTCTCTCTTAGATCCTCCTCTTTAGCATTCCTTTCAAAATCATAAAATAAATCAAAATCAATCAATCAAATCACAAAATAGAATTAAAAGGGATAACACCATAAATGGTAAGAACAACGAATGACAAATTATGTTTACCATGTAAACTGCATGTAATACAGCCCATGGGCTGCTATGATAGGTAAATAAACCATACTCATACTAAGTCTACTACTACTACTACTACTACTACCACTACTACTACTACTACTACTACCACAACTACTACTACCACTGCCTACTACTACTCCTCCTCTTACTTCTACAACAATATGATTTCTTGCTGGGCAACTGCCCATACATACACACATGCAACCACAACCTTTACTTAAAGGTCAAGTCCACCCCCAAAAAATGTTGATTTGAATAAATAGAGAAAAATCAAACTAGCAAAACGCTGAAAATTTAATCAAAATTGGATGTAAAATAAAGTTATGACACTTTAATGCTTATTTTTCCCAAAACAGTGATATGTACAAATCAAATGAGTCGGTCGATGATGTCCCTCACTCATTATTTCTTTTGTTTTTTGTTTTGAATTATACAATTTTTTTTTTTCTTCTAGATTTGACAATAAGGACCAACTTGACTGAATCATATAGTATTAAACATTGCTCATTCCACATGTTCAGGGAGGAATTAATCGTTGTTTCACTTGACAATGAGAAAAATAGAATATTCCCCATTCATATTATAAAATACAAAAGAAATAGTGAGTGGATGACGTCATCAGTCTCATCATTTGCATACCCACCAGGATGTGCATATAACTGTTTGTGAAATAAAGCAAAACTTTAAAATGTCATAACTTCCTTATTTTACATCAGATTTTGATGAAATTTTCAGTGTTATGCTTGTTGGATTTTTCTCTTTTTACTCAAATCAACTTTTTTAGGGGTGGACTTGTCCTTTAACAGTGGGATTGTCATCTGGTCAAACCAAGGTAGATGGAGATTTATGACTAGCAGACCGACCTTGTGTGATGCTACTAGAAATGCCTTATTGGTGTAGTCATTACATCACTTTCCCTGACCCTGACAATTACCCTAGGCTACCGAGGCTTGGTTGAAGACTTCTTGTTGATACACCGAGTTCGCTTTCCCCACAAGACATTTCTGTTACAGGTATTTCCAATGGTTTTCACAAAGTCTAGTGTCAGCAAATAGTGATCCATTCCCCATTAGAGCTACATGTAGGCCCCGTCTTACAAAGAGTTGCTATGAAAAGCCAGCCATGCCAACATCTAAAATGCATGTTTGTTTAAAATGTTTTCTAGATATGATGGGTACTCATATATTCATTGTTGTATGGACAGTTTGATGTGCTCCTCTTTGTTTACAAAAGAACGTTGTGCAAAATTTCGGTAGGAAAATTATGATGATGGATTTACATATAGTTGAGGTTGATGGAATCACTCACAACTCTTATTAAGACAAGGCCTAGCTATCATGGGGAATGGATCACTATTTGCTGACCCCAGACTTTGTGAAAACCATTGGAAATACCTGTAACAGAGACGTCTTTTGGGGAAAGCAAACTCTGATGCCCCGCTGACTTTAATATTCACCATCTCAAAGCAGCACTCTCAAGAGGGACACACACACCACCCAAACACTGCACCTAGCACACTGTATATAGTGCAAGAAGAATACCACCACAGGATCACCACATCAGCTGAAGCAGCTAGTGGCAGCACCTGACACAGCACAACCCTCTACAGGACAGCGTGTACACTTTTTTGGGAGAGTACTTCAAGGTTCAAGGTGTGACTTACTAACCTCTTCTGTACAGCTTGCTGTTTCCTCTCTTGGATGACCTTGATGTTGAAAGATACATTCCTGTTGGCGATGTCACTGTTGTCTTTTATAGATTCCATGGGCTTGTGCCCCCGTATAGATCCCCTCAATGCCCTGTACCAGTAGAGTGGAAAACAATGGGACCCACATAAAGCATATGCCTCAAAGTCATATATCTTGATGGGACCAGAACGAAACCGGTGTTGTGATACCACTGATACAGAAATTGGACCCACGTAACACCTATGTCTTGAAGTCATATATCGTAAAGGGAACAGGATTTAACCTATGTTGCAATGTCTTATCTCACTGATACCGAAATTGGACCCATGTGAAACCGATGTCTAAAAGTCATGTATCGAAATGGGACCAGGATATAACTTACGTTGCAATGGCTTATACCACTGGTACAGAAATTGGACTCAAGTAAAACCTTTGTCGTGAAGTCATATATCGTACAGGGAACAGGATTTAACCAATGTTGCAATGTCTTATCTCACTGATACAGAAATTGGACCCATGTAAAACCTATGTCTAAAAGTCATATATCGAAATGGGACCAGGATATAACTTACGTTGCAATGTCTTACACCACTGATACAGAAATTAGACCCATGTAAAACCTATGTCTTTAAGTCATATATCGTAAAGGGAACAGGATTTAACCTATGTTGCAATGTCTTATTCCACTGATACCGAAATTTGACCCATGTAAAACCTATGTCTAAAAGTCATATATCGAAATGGGAACAGGATTTAACCTATGTTGCAATGTCTTTAATATACCACTGATACAGAAATTGGACCCATGTAAAACCTATGTCTAAAAGTCATATATCGAAATGGGACTAGGATATAATCTACATTGCAATGTCTTATACCACTGATACAGAAATTAGACCCATGTAAAACGTATGTCTTGAAGTCATATATCGTAAAGGGAACAGGATTTAACCTATGTTGCAATGTCTTATTCCACTGATACAGAAATTGGAACCATGTACATTGTATAAGCTGTCAGATATCAAAACAGGACCAGGATAAAACCTATGTCGCAATGTCTTATACCAATGAAACAGATATTGGATCCACATGAAGCCTACATGTATGTCTCAATAATGGGAACTGAATGGGGCATGATATCATATACCGTTGAGATAGAAAGGGGACCCAAATAACGCATAAGTTTTAATTCCATATACTGTCAACACTGCATTGGGATTGAAATTAACCAAAAATCAATATGAACCTATTGTGGCTTATGCAATTACTGCTACTCGCAATTATAATTTTGTATCTATCCTGCTTTCAAAAGATAAAAGGCATGGGCATCTTGGCACATTTCATTCTATAGAATTAAAGTAATTTCAATCAGTAACTGTAACTCTGTTAAACCTCTTTAATAAATATTACTTTACACCATTGCATTTCATAATCTCATAACAGTGACCCCAAGCATTTTTCATTTGCACAATCAAGTAACATATTTCAGCTCTTTCAAAATATTGTGCATATTTTTTCTTTTCTTTGCATGCTTCAATGTCATCATCACACTTGTCTATCTATCGACTTACACAATTTGAACATTCATGAACAAATTTGGAAATGATATTGAGTTCCAAAAACTCGATTCCAGAAACTGATATAGGGGGTGAGAACTTTGTAATGGTCTTCTTGAGACAGGGAAGATGTATCATATGCTGCACAAAAGGGTATTTTCATAAATCCCAGGACTTGAGAATTCAATTCTTAATATGTATGTACTTACAGTTGCACCTGTCCAGTTATAATCAGATAAAATGTTAAAAGTTAGTAAGGTCCGAGGGATATGAATCATGGGCAATGCTTTCCAAGGTATTAAAAACAAAGGTTAAAAGCTGGGTTTTTCAATTCCATTTATGATTTTGTTAATTCTGGTTTAGTAAGGACTATATATAATGAGGCCTGATCAAGTTCATTGTTGGAAAGCCAATTCTAAACTACTGCATTTTAAACATTTCACAGATATTTCATGCAGATTGGGAGTTTGCTTTACTGACCCCATATAAAAAATACAATTGCTGCACAACGACTCCATCTCATGACACATTATTTTATAAATTTAATTATATAATTCATTACACTACTGAAATAATAATTAATCTAAGTTCTGCTTTTTTGGGTGATAAATTCTTGGTAAATTAAAGTCCTGTTAAAAATAGGATTTAAAGTTACCAAAAACAGCCTCTGTAATACTTCATCAAGCATATATCATTACTTATTCCCATACAAAGTACTTACTTAATATTATTGACTACCTACAAAAAGGAGACATAATTTTACCAAACAAATAGTTGAATACTGATATATCCATAATTTTTGTTTACTGCATATCATTATTTATAGCATGCATTTTTAAACTATCATATCTTTATTATTTTCAAGGGGAAATGCTTTTCGTAGCTTATGATATTTTCATATTTTTGAGAAACATCTTTGAAACGAAGGTGATTAACTGACATCAACCAATTATTAATTTTAATAAACATTATTGAATATTGAAAACAGGGGAGTGTTTCACGTCTGTGATTTTCACTGACTAATTTGCTCTAAGCCAATCAGATGCAAGGATTTCAGTAGCTTATAACACCTGTCAGTGAGCATCAATGACTCGTGAAACCCTCCCCAGAAGGCCAAAGGGGTGGGTGAAATGAATCACATCATATTGCTCGGATGAATGAAAATGATGAACAGCTATGATAGATAGGATCAAGCGTGATACTGTTAGAGGAAAAATATGAATGTGAGATGATATATATACAAGCCAGTTTGTAAACACCATTAGTCAGAGAGAAAAAACAACACCTCACCATGTCATCGATTAGAATCAATGCCGTATCAGAGGTTGCTGGCTAAATTCCAAATATTTTTTGCAATACTATAAACTGACAAATTTCACAGAATTTGGGAAAAACACAAAAAAAATTGAAATTTCACATAAAACATCATTTTCAGGCCCAAAAACAGTTTATGGCGAACACGCACCGTGACAATCGTGAAAATAAAAATAAAAATTAACCATCGGCGGTGCATCACGGAAAGTCTGCCAATCAAACAAACATAATATATTCTCTGTGTAAGCACGTACAAGCTTATTTTTTTTAATGCCTGTATGTGTATTATGTAAAAAGGTGTGTTTTTCATATGACTTTTACAATAATTGTCCTATCATATCCCCATCGGATAAATACATTTAAGTATATCATGAAACTTAGAAGCCAATTTGCATCACTTACTTCTTGCCATGTCTGGCAAACCTCTGGCAAGTTTCAGGTTATCAAGAACAACCCCTGCTTCAGATACATGCATGATAAGCAGGCCTCTTAGACCATGTAGGGCAAGTTCAAATGGGCATCAGATAAATTGAACTATATGACAAAATTGCTACATAGTCACCAACTGATTGCAGTCCAATTCTACAATTTTTCTTTTCAAAACAGAACATTTGTCTGAGGTTCACAATTGGACTATGATGATTACAAACTGGCTTTTTGATATTTTAGAACAATGAATGATGTTGAAATCTACAAGAGCATGAACACTAAAACCAATGCAAAGTGTTTATACAAAAAAAAATAGTATGTTGTTATAATAATTCTATGTAGAAGGTGTCAAGCTTGAATGAATACAGTAGTGTAATCTAATGTGAACCTGGACTATTTAAAACTTTTTTTATGGAGGTAAATACCAAATGTTTGTATCACTTTATGTTAAAAACATTAATAATTGGCCTGTGCATAAAAAGATTTTTGTGGTATTTTTTTTCTTTTCTTTTTGGGGTGTGTGTCTTTCAATATTCATTTTGGCAAATTAATAAAGCATGGCTTTTAAAAATTATTTATTAGGATAATTGATCAAACTTTGAATTCCAGTTTGATATGGGTAGCATTTCATGAAGCATCAGTGATTTTCATCAACAAATTTACTCTGAGCCAATCAGAAGCAAGGATTTCAGTAGCTTATAACAGTTGTCATTTAAAATCACTGATTGTGAAATAATCCCCTGTTCAATCTCTCTCCTAGGGAGCATTTCATGAAGCATCTTATCAATGATTTTCACCAACAAATTTACTCTGAGCCAATCAGATGCAAGCATTTCAGTAGCTTATAACAAATTGTCAGTGAATATCACTGAGACACTTTGTTTACTGAAACTCTCCCCAGAATTCACAAAGATGGTTTTGAATTTGTGGTCCAAAACTACAGTTCATGCAGATACATACATTAATTAATTTCATTCTAATTCCAAATTTGATTTAATCAATCATTTTTTATTAGTTAATTCAATTAATTAGGCTAAATGATGAATGAAAGTATAAAAAAAAATCAGTAAATCTTTGGTTACATAGGCTCTGTTGAAAAAATGAAAAAATGAAATAAAATAAGCAAATATATACAGATTGCATTGTAACATGAATCGACTTCTGGAAGAAGCAGCAAAATGTATAAGCCAATATTCATGCGTTAAGCTTCTTTCAGGAAATTTATTTTTCTTTCTTTTAGATATTTATGAGTCATTGAATTTGTGATTTTGGAATAAAGGGATAAATTAGAAAGGCTTGGAACTGAGTTATCTGGTTAACTCAATCTATAACTACTACTATTAAATGAAAAAAATACTTATAACATTACCATTTCCACTTTGTTTGCAACCGAAATGTAAAATAACTACGTCAGAATTGCCCATACTATAAACAATGTTTATAATTTCAATTTTGATATTTTGATTCCTACTTTAAACAATCATTTTTTAAGGAATCGCATAAAAATTATAGAAACCCTGCAAAAATATTAGCTCATACAGTAACACATTTCATGCAGTGATCTAACATTTGCTCCTCAAACAATTGCTTCATCTTGCTTTTTCCTATCCTCTGACAAGAGTTGGTGACAAGGTCAGTTTTGGTGTATCCCCCTGAAATGTCTGTCACTGACTACACTGAATTAACATGTATGTCAGATCACTTCCATAGTATGGATGGTATAAAATGAAAATATATCTTAGGTTTTAGTGACTGATTTTTGCAAGTTTACCTGAACATTATTTTTGCTTCGGTCGGGATCCTAACCAATATAAGAAGTATTGAAGGGTTTCTGGGGTTTTTTTTTCTTCCTTTTTTTTTTTTGGGGGGGGGAAGAAGAAGAGGGGTATGAAACAACTTCTCAAGCATGGAATGAGCTTTAATTTAAGGATATAATTTTTTCAAAGCTTTCTGATACGCAATACAAACAAAAAAATAAGGCACAGGATATCATCAAAGGTTGAATCAGACTTTCAAAGAGAATCAAAGAATGGAAAAAAAAACGAGTCTATTGTCACTAAACTTGCGTGAAATTTAAATCTTAGATGATACTCTATTATAATTCACATAATTAAGCCTTTAAAGGCTTTATATTAAAGAGAGGATTAGGATTAGTCAGGGTTGAGGTTAGGTTATATATCTGGCTAATGCACAGGGACCTCTTTCAAATGTACCATTTCTATAACAAATTTACTATCAGCCGATCAAATTGATGGATTTCAGTAGCTTTATACTGTCGCTGCAAATTTGCTATTCTAACAAGTTTTATACAACGAGCACCTGATTATCTTTAGAAGCAAAAGTTAGGAGAGCAAATGTAATGAAATACTTTTTCATGCACAGTGACAGTCATGCTTACACAGGGCTATCTACGGGACGAACCACACGTCATGCGAAGAAAAACCTCCGATCCCGATTGGAGCGAGGTCGTGATATCATGCATCACCACTGTGTGCAGGTGACCCGTGTCAAAGGTCACGGATAGAACATCGAAAACAGCACGGACAGCCCGAGGCAACCAATGGAAGGTTTATAGGAAGAAGGGGATAACTACTTGGTAGAATACCGCAAGCGCCTATCACGGCTCCCGTATTCACTCAGCATTCGGCCGCGTACGCCGACTGCGCTGAAACCGAGGCTGACCACCCGCTGGTGAGCAGAGTCCCTGTCGTGAGAAACAAACAAAACTTTGATTATTCAACCAGTCTGATGTTGCAATAGAACATTCTTCCTTAAGACAGACAGCACTGATACCAAGGCCATACACTCAGAGTCGCCAACATGATAAAAAATATTTCAGTGTTTTAAAGCTGAAAATCAGTCTTTTCAAAGAAATACCATATGACAACACATAAATATAAAACTGAAACTTTAGAATCAAGTATTTAGCAAATTAAACCATCATTGTTCTTCTCATTTTATAGTACTCATAAATGAAAAATAAGTACCACTGCAAATTTCAGCAGGTGTTGATGTTTGGCTTATTTCTACATCAGCTACAGCACCACACTTGAAAAGAGGCAAGTGCTACTGTGCTAATGGAGTATCTTAAGGTGTTGGAGAGGTTAGTGGGCTAATTAAATTTCTTTACACCAACACCAAACTTGAAATTGTCCATAGTGTAAAGTGCTTGCCTTACCACAAAATTAACACCAGTCTTCTTCTCTAGGTTCTTTTTTTTTTAAAGCATTGTGCTTACTCGCTAAAACAGTTAAGTGTAATCAGTGTTAAATGCTTACCAGACAATGCAATTGATACCAGTTTTCTTCTGTAGGTTTTCTTGTATCATTTCAGGGTGTTGTGTAAAACACCTATCTAGCAATACATTAAGTGTAATCAGTGTAAGGTGCTTACCTGAGAATGCAATTAACACTATATTTCTTCTATAGTTTTCCTTGTATCACTTCAAGGTATTGTGTAAGGCACTTATCTAGCAATACATTCAGTGTAAGGTTTTTACCTGACAATACAATTAACACCAGTCTTCTTCTGTAGTTTTCCTTGTATCTGTGTAGTAAACGCCGGTAGTCGTCTGCTCATCAGGTACAGCGGCGAGGTCGGGCAGGCGTAGGCGGCCGGGGGTAAGGCCAGCGCGAGGGTACCACTGCTCTCTCTGTTGGCCGATCTCTTCAGCAAGCGCTCCATGTCTGTGCCAGTCTCTACAAACTGTCTTATGAAGCTATCTCTGTATGTATCATCCAAAAAGAATAATAATGAACAGTCCTTACATAGCGCATATCACATTATGATTATAACATCCCTATAGAGATGAGCTTCCAAAGGGCTTGGATATTATCAAGCAAAAGAAATTCATCCACATTGTGCTGCACTCAACCCAGGTGAGGTGCATTGGTACCCGACAGGATTATTTCCTTGGATGCATGAGCGCTGAAAGGCAGCTCGAGCTAAAGCCGGGGTAATAATAATAATAATAACGCGCATCGGAATAGAATATTTCTAGATAGATGGCGCTATATAAATGCCTATTATTATTATTATTAAATCTCCTACATTGGATATGCTTTAACCTGGTAGTGAATGGTGATTTTCTGGGACACTTTTCAATTTCCATGGCTCTTTGCAGCATATCGGGGGGGGGGGGGGGGGCTAAAATGCCCTGAGCCCCCCCCCCTGGAATTTTTCCCTTTGGGTATCCCTTTGATTGAATTCAATGCCCCTCTCATTTTCCTTGGATACACATTCATCTGTGCCCTATTGTAATTATCAAAACCAGCGTGTTGGCTCAGTTGGTAGAGCATCCGCCTCTCAACCGGGAGGTCGGGGGTTCAAGCCCCGGCCATGTCAGACCCAAAGACGTTGAAAGATGGGGGTTGCTGCTACCCTGTTTGGCATTCAACGACATGGATCAAAGTCAATCTGGCGCTGCACAGTGGTTGCCGGGCCCACGATCAATTGGGCGAGAAGAAGTTTCTATTTCAGATATCTATTTCGAACAATAAAATACAGATATTTCTCTTAATTATCAAGAGTTTCCACTAGAAAGGTTGGTGTGCAGTATAGACCTTCAAACCTCTTGTATGACAACGTTAATAAAAAACCCTTTTCACACATAACGCCTATGCAGGTGCTATAGGGACTGGTGTGTTAATGTGAAAAATCACACATAAAGCATGATACAATTCAGATTTCTATGGAATATAGCAACGTCGATCTGGGGCTGCACAGTGGCTGCTGGGATAACGATAAAACAAATTGATTTTTGATAGCTTTTTTAAAAAAATGTTGATTTCAGGTTTGACATTGAATTCCTGATAAGGGGGGTTCTGGGGCTAGTTTTGAGCTCACCAGCCAAATTTTGCTTCATTAAATTGCATTTGAATTTGGACCCTACAGAAATTTCAGGGTCTCTTTATTACTTAAACCGAGGTACCTTCTGCCAACATACATGGTATTGTGTAAAAATAAGACCAATTCTACATGAATGAATAGATTCAATACTCACCGTATCTTTGGTAACGTAAATTCTGATGGAATCTTGGAAAGCAAGATCATCTGAGGCTTATCACTGCAAAAAAAAATAAAGAAAACTACTGAAATCTATGTTTTACATTTCAACTATCTAAAATTTATAATTACATGTATCATTCCCAGACAGTTAAGAAAGATTCAAGTGTCATATGAGCTGATAAAAAGAACTTCTACTTTTAATAAGTGATGGATGTCAAAAAAATGGCTATCCATATCAATACTACAATTTTAAACCAGGGGACTGTTTCATAAAGCTGTTCCTAAGTTAAGGGCAACTTTAAGAACGATTAGTGATCTTTACTTGAGGTAAATTGTAAACACCAAATGATCATTGGCGATGGTTTAGCACTTAAGAAAGGTTCATCAGTCGTTTTTAAAGTCTCTTAACTTACCAACAGCTCAATGAAACACTCACAGAGTTTAAATCAAACTTGAGTTCAGAACACATGCCTATAACTTCAACTTACGGGAACTTTTGGAAGACCCTGAGCCTCCGCGGTAGGACCTTATCTGCCGTCTTCTGTTCTGACGCTTTCATTTGCTTGATTCCTTTAAAGTCTTCTCCCAGCTCCAAGTTGTCCAAGATGACAGCAACGAACAAACTGAGCACAATCTAGAGAGTGTAAACAATATCTTGATCAAAATTGTTCTTTATGTATAATAGTAATAATGATAGCCAGGGATTTTTTTTTTCTGGGGCTACTTTAGGGCTCACCAGTACAATTTTGCTTCATCAAATAACATTTTACTTTGGACCCTATAGCCCTCTTTTATTAGGCCTCTTTTATTAATTTTTCCAGAGCTCTGCAGGGCTTTCGGGGGCAAATTTGTCCCTGTTTATTTTTTCCCTGTAATAAACTGACTTTTGTAAAGCACATTGTCAATTAAGCCTGCTCTATACACTTTATACATTATAGTTTCTTATACTAATTTTTTCTCAATAATTGAGAGTAATCCTTTCTTGTTTCAATTAATTTCTCTGAGAGTGATTTCATACTGGTTTCAATATTTAAAGTTTTTTATATCAATTTCATTACATTGATCGTCTTCATACAAATGTGACTATCTGAATCTTTAATTTTTTTGTACATTACTTCATGTTAGACAAATCTTGATCTAATATTTTAAATGTTGACAACCTTAATTCACAGTGAATATATTTTCATTTCAAGTTTAAACATCTTTTCATTTTTATAGTGGAAATATATATATATCAATTATTCAAGAGTGGTGAAACTTCAGTGCAAAGCAAGTGATTTCTTCATATCTAAAATTAATCCAAAATCCATAGAATACTTTATGAAATTATAATTGATGTTCAGAATTGCATCCTACATGTACATTTATTTAATTTCTATTATATAACCACAGAAATCACATTTTTCCTTAACACTAAAAATATAGATTTCTTTAAAAGCTCCTGCTGAATTAAAAAAATATTTTAAAAATTGTATTACCTTTCAAGTCCAAAATGATAACCAAAATCGTAAGAAATAATCATTTAGCCCAAAACAACAACAAAATCACACAAAACGCCCACAATCTGCATGCATTATAAACAATGTAATCGGTCACAAATCATGCTCCATTCATTTAATAAGGAGAGTGCGAAAGTAAAACAGTCAACCGATTGCACCCAGCAAGTTTAAAAGGCAGTGCCAACAAGACATTAGGGAGTTTTCGCAACTACTTTGCAGACGCTTTCTGCAAGTAGAGAATCTATTGCCCTTAATGATAAAGCAGTCTTTGTCAAAAACTGATGAATCAAAACAGCAGGGTAGTCCTGGGGAGCATTTCATCAATATTTCTGTCTGACAAGTTGTCAGATCTGACAACTGTCCTTTATTTCGATTGACTGAGAAGCACTGTTACTATGGTAACTGTCAGATAAAACGGGACTTGCCGGAAAAAACGTCTGAAAAGTTCTTTCATCAAATGCTCCCCTGAACTCTGGACAAACAATATATTTGCAATTTTTCGTCAGCTCTGAATCTTTGACGACCTGCTGTCCCGGTTATACCAACTTTCGACAAAGACCTGTCAGATGTTCATTGTGCTTTGATGGACATTTTCAATAGATTTACTATTTTGTAGAATCCATCTCCGTTGCAATTGCGAAAGCTCCCTAATACTAGTAAATCAAATCACAGCTAAGTTTTTGAATTGATAGGTGAGCGTAGGAACCACTAGATCACAAATGCCCCCAGATAATCATATCAATTCTGAACATGCTGTAGCAATGTCAAATAGTACCACGGAAAATACTTGTAAGTCTAATAGAAGTGTACAATCAAACACGGCAATGACATTTTAGTCATCTAGGATAAGTAATGTGTTTTCTATGACTTCACCTGCAGTTTCAGAGGCAAATCCTAGGGGTAGGTTTTCCAAATTTGGAACATCAATTGCCATTTCGATTTTTTTTTATTCATTACAATCTTCTGAAAAATTATTTTTTGTAAAAAAAACAAATCAGTTACGATCCCTTTCCATCCAGGGAAAATGTTGAATTTTGTTTTTCTTTTCTGGAGCTCACCAGCCCAAATACATTTATGCTACTGCACTGTACAATCTATCAAAGTTTACATTAGAACCTTGAGGGCTTTAGGGGCTCTTTTTGAAAAATATATTTCATGGTCTCTTTCGGCTTTTTCTGGTGCAAATCCCCCCCCCCCCGACCCGTGTATTTTCCCCCATTTCAATCTGTTGAGCATTAATAAGCAGTAGGCCTATACATTTATTTCAACAAGAGACAGAACATGCACATGCAGTGCCAAATACATATAGACGTACCAACACTAAACAGCGTATAATTTGCAAATATCATAATTTGAAATATCAGAATAATACAGAAAATACACATAAACAGATAACAAGCAGTGCATCAGATTAAGCCTGAGCCTTGTTTCATAAAGCATGACATCAATAGGAAATGTAATTCATCTGTATTTAGCCAATTAAATTGTAGCATTTCAGTAGCTTTCAACAGTAGATTCTAACTTCCCATTGATAACACAAGTTTGTGAAACAGGGCCCTGTCTAGTTCATTCCTAACACAGGACAAGAAACACACATTACTTGACAAACAAATGATACCAGACACAATAATAATATCCACAGAAACTCTAGTATAATGCTGAATAAATTAAGGTAATACAAATTTGTGAAAGAAACAACTCTTTCTACGAGGCTTAGAATACAAAATTTAATCAGATACACAAGAAAATGATGTTAGATGTTTAAATTTAAGATCTCACACAATTATTATCTTTAAAATAAAAAAAATACATTAATTGAAAAACAGCAACTAGACTTGTAGCCAATTTTACAGTTAATTTGTGAAGCATTTAATTTACATTTACTGGTAAACTATTTACAATCTACTGTGGCTTCAAAAATGTGATCATTGCATATTGTTTTCAGTGAAATATATATTTTCTTTTTATAGGAACAGAATACTATATTTCTCAATTGG
Organism: Lytechinus pictus; assembly: GCF_037042905.1. Classification (NCBI taxonomy): domain Eukaryota; kingdom Metazoa; phylum Echinodermata; class Echinoidea; order Temnopleuroida; family Toxopneustidae; genus Lytechinus; species Lytechinus pictus. The sequence continues at coordinate 8,759,187 of NC_087260.1, forward strand.
AGTTTACATGTAGTACATGTAAAGTGAGCTGGCAGCAACAGAAGAATTGAAGAAATTAGAATGCAAGATTACGTCCAGGGGCCCGTTGCAGAAAGAGTTGCAATCAAACGCAACCCTAAAAATCATGCGCAACTTGATTTTCAACCAATCAACAGCGTGCATTCTGGAGTTGCGATTGATTTTTTGACTTGCATTTAAACGCAACTCTTTGTGCAACGGACCCCAGTTCTGCAAAAAAAAAATTTGGAAGATGAGGATGCTTTCATGCCTGTCTCTCCAATTCCTAGCTTTCATGCAGTAATTCCTTAACATTCAGGTTGATTTCATTCTATTGCAGAAATTAATATGTATCAATGGTTCGAAATGTAATCTGCATCGCTATTTGATAAGGGGGAATATAATAAATTTGCAACAATAGTGTACTAATGTCAGATATGTTTTCATTTTCAAGTGTACCATAATCTATCAGAAGAAAGTATTAAAAAATCAGACTTTTTTTTCAAAATAACAGCTTCTGTAACATAAATTGTGTATCTTATTGCTGTATATTCTGAAAAATATGGACAAATTTTGCACCCAAAATGTAGTTCACTCTTTCATCAATTTAACACGATATAATCAAACCTGTTACCTACATGTACATGTCCCATTGATATTTGATTTTTAAAATTTCATAAACAATTCACAATAAAACAATGACACAAATTGACACAAAATTGGTTAATATAGTATTTGTACAAAACGAAACCAACAAGAAATGTACAGTGTACCTCTGTACTAATGATAACATATATACAACTCTAAATACACTGCATATATGTCACAGAAACTGTAAACATTTCAAAACTGCTATATTGATACGAAATCATAATATTTGTGCAAGATTTTGCTGTAAAATATCACTTCACTGCAAACGGTGTAGAATAATCAGTGTATGATAGAGTAACATCATGCTACTGTGTTTGGAATGGAATCCAAAGAATGTAGCTGACGTGGGGGGTGTTTTACAAATAATTAAGCATGAATGATTAATACACGGTAGGGAGCTAGCATCCCATGTATGTGACCTAAATTGCAGTGGAGCATTGTACACTGCATACAATCATCAATTTTAAGTGCAATTTAAGTCAGACTTAAATCTTTGTGAAACACTGCCCAGTGTGTGCCCTCTACAGTGAAAGGTTGGCCTACTTTATTTATTATTGAGCAATAAATTCAATCAGCTTTTTTGGGTATACAATACAACCATAAAAATGAAAGTGTATGATTGTACTAGGGAAGCGTGTTTAGGTGCAGTGTTTTATATGTATGCTTCAAATTGAGGCAAATTTTAGAGAAAATCATAATTAATAAGAGTGGCTATGATGGTTGTGCTTTATATAAATACTTAGTGTAAAACTAGTGTTTTAATTGTAAAATAAGTCTACCAGTATTTCAAAGGAATATTTCTCAAATCTAATTCAGATATGCATGGCTAGCAAGTTGGTTCTATTGCCTTGAAAGTGATTTCTACATGTGGGTTAAACTGATGTTGAAAGTTTGCTTGTACATGAAGAGCAAAGGTATCTATAATGTGCTTGCAGAGGTAATACAAAAGATTTGATGACAAAAAACACGTATTTTTTGTTATTACAGAATAAAAAATCCATTGACTTAAAGTTTGGGAGAGGCTTCTCTTAAAGGAAACCAAAACCCATGGAAAAAATTATTGGAAAGTGAAAACGAGAGGGGCAATTCAAAATAAGTTTCATCAAAATCGGTTATAAATTAAAACAGTTGTGGACAGTTGTGGAAGTTTGTAAAGTCTTTCATCACTTTCGATAGGGAACCTGAAATTGGACAACATGCCTCAGAATGGCTGAATTGTGCCCAACTCTTCATATGTTTTGTACAAAAATTTACAGATTTTCCCCTTTATATTTCACATTTCTTATTGCTACATGTTGTGTGCCTTGATTATGTAATGTAAATTATTATTTTCATTGATAATTTGTCACAATATCAATTAAAGTCAGATTACTCAAGAGAAATACCACATATATTTGATATGATTACCAGCTACATACTGTAGATAATCAGTAACATTTTGAAAGTTTACTTATTCCATATCTTAAAGTGAATGATATAGCATAATTCAGTGTATTTGCCATGTATTATTCTTGAAATATTGCATGAATTGGCGGTGAATAGTCATTACTATGACCTTATTCCTTAATAGGCAGTGCAGTGTCAAGTGCAGCATTACCTGTGCTTCTGTGTGCAAAATTAGTGGAGAACATCACAATAAATAAAACAATAAAAACAAAAGAAGAGGGAGAAAGAATGGGGACAAGGAACCTACATGAAAAGAAACGTAATAAAAAGGAGCGCTGTATACCTTCCGGGATGGGGGGCAGGTGGTCAATCAAACCAGATCGATTGTTAAATGAAACAATTTTTTAGGACTTGAAACAAAGGTCCTCACCAATGTACAGTTTCTAGCCTTTTGGATTTGGGACATTTCATGATATCCCTGTATGTAAATAGGGGAATTTTTTCTCATATGATACGGGCAACATTTTTGGCGTAATTGTCGGAAATAACATGTGATCTGCACCCACTGTTTCTCCATCTATTTTGAGTGGATATTAAAATGTGTGGATATAACTATTTTGGTTATAAAGCTGGTTTAGATAAAGTTAGTTTATTAGGATTATCAATAAAAAGCTTCATTTTGTTTTAATGGCAGGAAGAAAAATTAATCTGGAGGGGTTATTTCTCAGGACAGGTGTTATAACAGTTCAGGGAAAAGGGAATTCTGTTGATGTCAAGTTTAGTGCAGATTCTTCAAAGGAATTCAATAATGTTAAGGTAGAAATATGAGTGGTATGTGAAAAATTGGGGGCTAAGAGGGACAAGCGCGAATTTCAAAACTCATGAAAATATCGGCAGTTTCAAGGCTTGAGCCATTTGGATTATGATTATCCTGAGTATGCGTTACAGAATCAGAATATTTACTTTCAGAGTGAAAATTTTGTGCGCAATCAGACTCTTTACGTCAGTTTCAGTGCTGAATAGCTCGACCCCTTTAGGCTTGACTGTGCATGCGTACATATTTGTAGAATCAATAACATTCTTGTTGTGCAGCAAGAAATTCAAGAACCCACGAATAAGCTTTTGGTTCGCTCAATATCTTGTGAAAATGAGAGCATTTACAGGAATCAAGCCATTAAGCTATGCTGAGATAGGCTAGGTGCTATGGAAAATGTGTGTTATGCTGAAATCAAATCGTGTTTTAAACAAAATGCGATTTACTAGGACGGATGATAAATCAAACGTTTAAAAGTGATATCACTGTCTATTGGGATTTTTTTATCTAGTTATCAAGTCTATTTCAAAGATAATCAGATTTTTTTATATTAAGAGTGCATAATTGAACAAAGTTATGATCTTCGCTATAGCTAAATCCCTAGAAATAATAGCTGCGCGTTGTATCCTTTGGAAAAGGCACTTTATGAATCCAGCTAAATAATTCATAAGGGAGCCAAAGATTTTAAATTAGGGAAAAGATGTTAATTATTGAGAAGATTAAATATTCAATTTCTGGAGTTTATTAACAAAGGACAATGGGGGTTTATAAATTGCACAGCCTGTAAATGATACTAGGTATTAAACAAAAAAGGTCCAAGCGTATGGTATGAAATAAACAAGGAATCGATCAAAGAGGCTAACTGAAATTTACAATTCATAAGAGAGATTTTGAATAATACCTAGATTTTATTTGGCAAATTATGAAGGTACATTTGGTTCTTTCCATCTGAATACCAAGGGAATAGGGAGACCCAAATACATGTTGCTTGAAATTGAAACAATAGTATTAATTAGCTATAACTTAATTGGTTATGAACAAGTTATAATTTCTGTTGTTGCATTTGCTACAAAAAGGCCTAACAGCAGTGTTGAATGAATATGATTGATCAATCTCCCCCCCCCCAAAAAAAAAAAAATTGAAGTGATAATGAGGAGATTAGTTTCTTGAATATGAAAAAGCTATTATCCACAAAGTGAAATAGGTGATTTGAAATAGATTGTGTGGTTATATAGGAGTCCAAATATTTGAAGTCTTCAAAAATTATCCGAATGAAAACATGCAGAAAGCAGTCTGCACAAAATCGGAGCTGCAAAAAGTAAACAGTGTGCGCGCTCCTTTGATGTTTATGGTAAATTTTGTATTTAGTGTACATAGCTACATGTAACATTTTAAATATTGCAGTATACTGACCGAGAATATATACTGTATAGTATGTGTTTGTGTGTGTTTTGATGTTGGCGATGAATTGAAAATCACTGTTCTTATTCATTTAGCCAAAGAAGCTAATGATCATTTGATTAGTGGTTTCAAAAGAGTTTTAGCTTATGCTTAAGATCGGAAATTAAATCAATCTAATCTAATCTAATCTATTAATATACCATTATTTGCCCCACTATTATAGCGAACCCTATTAAAGGAGAGGATTTGACACACAATACTGTTATTATGACCTCATGTTATCACATGCAGAAGGATGACAACATCCGCTAAGTATGTGCATGTAGTGCATTACATTTTCTTGCATTTTTTGCCTTGTACATGCAAAAAAGCAATCTTCAATGTTCAAACATGCAAAAGGATGCAAAGAAAGCATAAACAGGGAATAATTTTACAGCTTGAATTTGCGTAGGATTTCTGATTTTAAGAGAAAATCTCTCAACTATGTTCTGTACAGTTCTATGTAAACATTGCTACACAGACAACATTCTGCGTAGCAGTCATAAAAAAATATGGCGCAATGCGATTATGAAAAACTATTCCCTGATGAACGAACTAAATCCTATTTGAAATTAATGACATTTCCAATCAATATTTTACAATGAAAAAAAAAAGAAACAGATAAAGGAGATACTTTGCATGCAATGTAAATCTGTGCAACAAAAATCAAGGCGAGCAAGACAGCTACCGTACAATAAAAAAAAAGAAACATTCATGCATTGTTACAAACAGACATTCTACACCACAATGATCAAAAGAGATGGAGAAGAAGTGGCTAAATCATATGCGCATATCGTATTTATTTTCTGACGAAAGGCACTATGAAATTGGAGCCCCGTTCGGGGGCGCATTCCGGGACGAGACAAATAAAAAAAGAGAGTGACAGAAATATAATTACCACAGTGGCAAAGAGGTGGTATGCAATGAAGTAGACGGCTATTACAGGCGCCAAGGCGTTGTTGTCTGCCGCCAGCATACACTCATACATGACGATAGCCCAACCCTTTTGAGTCAGGATTTGGAACATGGACATGAAAGCCTGCCCACGGAGTCATCAGGGGAGACGGGGAGAGAGAGAGAGAGATTGAGGGGGAGGATGGGTAGATGGAATGACAAGTATAGAAGATGGAGACAAAGAGAGAAGGAAAGAAATGAAATGCAAGAGTGAGAGAGAGCAGGTGGGATGAGAGAATGTGGAAAGCATCAAATAGGGACACAAAGAGTGATAGAGTGATAAAAAGACACAAAAAAGGAAAGGGGCAGAAGACAAACAGGTAAAGAAAGAGATCGAGGGATAAAACACAACGTGAAAACAAAGACGCAGAAAAAAGGGGATGTAGAGAAGGGAGATACGGTAACACATATAAAGGATGACAACGGATACAAGATTGCGACAGCAAGAGAGAAAACAAGACAAACAGATAGACAATATGAGAAAGACAGAAAAGATGAGTGATCATCAAGGGAGGGATAATAAATGTGTGAAGAGGGAAAAAATCATAAATGAAATATAAAAAGGCAAAAATGGAAATGATAGTAATGATGAGGAACATCGCCAATAAAACCAGAAGAATCAGAGAGATGAAATGAGGAGGGGCAATATCAGATGTGGAATGAGGTGATATTAGAAAAACGGACAGGATATCAAATGGGATTCAGGAGGGGGTGAGAGGAGAATTAATGAGGGGGGGGACGAAGGGGTGGGAGTACAATGAATGGGGGAGATTGAGGAGTTAAAGGGAATGAATGGGTAGAGGAGGGGTGAGAGGGGAATGAATGGGTGGGTGAGAGGGGTGGGAGAGAAATAAATGGGTGGGGGAGGGGGTGAGAGGTGAATGAAATGATGGGGAGAGAGGAATGAATGGATGGGGTAGGAGGGGTGAGAGGGGAATGAATGGATGGGGTAGGAGGGGTGAGAGGAATGAATGGGGGAAGCAAGTGGATTTAGAAGCAGTATAGCATCATAGGAATAGTATGGTCAGATTATGTATTCCACGTGTGAATAAACAAACAAATACATTAACAAACAAACAAACATTCAACAAAACCATAGAAGCAGTTTGGGAGAAAGAGAAGAAAGGAAGTCAACAAACAAGAGAATATAAGGAAAGAAATTGAAACAAAGGAAGATGTTAAAGTGTTTTCTGTTGTTTAGTTGTGTCACGGAAGCCATTTTCCTGTAAACTAATATTACGGCCGTTATTAACTGAAATTACCATTACAGTTGTTTAATTCTGAGATATTCATTCTTATAGACATTGTGTGCATCTAACATCAGGGGTTATACCTAGCCTAGTTTATAGCCTCGAAGTCTATCCTCTTACCGTATGTATGACAATGCAAAAATAACAAAGTTTAAAAATATTGACGTAAAATGTATCAAATTGATCAAATTTTCACGGATTGCTTTATTTTACACCATCTTTATTATTATTTAATACGAAAATTCAATTTATTTATTTTGGTATTCATAAAAAAAGTCTGAGAAATGAATACTGCTCCATTCAAAACTTTAACATGCCCCAAAAATTCAGAAAATAGAAGAATGTTCTATAAAATGCATGCAGAATTGCAGTTTTTTCTTTTCTTTTTGTGGATAGAGTAGAGAATTTTCTAGATAATATCTGTCATTCATTTTCAATTCAATTCAACTTCATTCAGAACTCTTGAAGTGTTATCATGCAATGTCATATTTACATTATTCAACAATTTACTACAATCAAATCTAAAGGTTGTAATAACAGGGGAGTGTGTCAGGAAGTCTTGTTACTCACAAATGTTTTATCAGCCAATCAGCTGCCATGATTTCAGTAGCTTATAACATTCATATGTGAAAATCATGGCCAAGATGGTTCCTGAAACACACCCCAGAATTAGAGAAGTATGGATTGAATACACACATTTCTCTGCAGCAGGAACTTGTCTTACGTAAAATAAATGTAAACACTTCATCCTTTGTTGCATAGTATGAAAAATATGCATTTCAACATTTCCAGCGATGCTAGTCAAAGTAATCAGAGTCAGAAAATTTTCATTGAATTCTTTTGTACCCGAGTCAGAACTATAAATGGCTTGGAAGATACATTACCGGGTAATATTAGGGTTTGATTACAATTCTGTGTGAATGTATCAATGATGACTGAAGAAAAAAATCAAAGGTTTCACTTAAATATCAATAAATTAATTATTTGCAAAGGAATGAAAAAAGAAAAGGTATTGTACAGCTGTTTCCCCCAATTGATGTTCAATGGAAATTTTCTTGATAGCTTTAATAATTTCATGATTTCTCTCAAATATATTTTGATAGTGTGGCATTTATAGCAGTAGAAATTACTGCCTGGACCAGCTTGCATATCAGCAAAAAAATAATAAAGGCCGGAAAAATAATCACCTGCATATAAAATGCAATAAGATCAATATCCCCAAGTAGAATGCATGTATTCAACCAAACTACAGAGATTAGACAGCTTTATATCTGTGATGGAACTTTGTATTATGCATGTGCAAGACGGCTCTCACTTCCTCCGACTTCTCATAAAAGTTCCGGGCCAATTCATTGTCAAAGTATTGAAATTGTCCAAGCTTAGCTGGGAATTTGACATCACAAATGAAGACAGGTTAAATGCCAAACTGCCTGATTGATTAATTGCATGTTGCCAAAACCTGAAGCCAATTTGCAACTGACCCGAAAAGGGAAAGTGGGTCGAGAAAGATGCCTCAAAGAAGTCGCATCACAAATATAAAGCTGCCTATCATTTTATGAAGAACTGGGTCCTGTAACACAAAGGTTAGCGATTAATCGTACGCTTGATTTTCACGACTGATTTTACATTGTAGTCAATGGAATCAATTGTAGAAAAATGTTCAACGATCATTGCTAAGCTTGGTGTTACAGGCCCCTGTAAAGGGAAAGAAGAGCGAGTTAACCAGAACACCGAGAGTCAGTTGTATAGCAAACACGATTATCAATCAAGTCAGTCAGTACTGCGTGCCGTTTGGGTTGCAATGGAGAGATAGAGGGTGGCGGGCTTGACGTTTTGTTGGGCTTACCGAGGAGGAGAAGACGTGAATGAGGACAAAATACAAGGCGACGAGGACGGTGAGTTCCGGCTTGCAAGCCAGGAAACACTCGTCAACGACCTCGACCCAACCCTCCTGGGTCAAGATTTGAAACAGGGACATGACTGCCTACAAAATGAGTGAGGATTGAAGGATGTATATCACACTGACTCTCTTAAAAATAAACCCCAGTTGCCTTCAACAATTTCAAAATAAGGCTTTTTTTTAGAATCCAATTAAACGACCACCCAAGTGTTGATTTGCATAAATTGCATATATGTGCCAAAGGATTTGGGAAGAAATTGTGCAATTGCTGAGAAATTTATAGCAAATTAAGCAATGGAATTTGAGTCAAATGCTATAGGTATTTTTCCAAGCAATGATAATAATACACTGTCCCACATGTGCCTATCTGTGATGGTGATCAGCTGTGTGATCGTTTTTCAGCTTAGATTTCAGGATTTAGTTTAGTTTATGAAACTGTACCAGATCTAGATCCATTGTAAAATAATTGCAATTAATCTTCGGTTCACAGCTTTTATCGTAATATCAGTGTTACTGCAACTACATTCAATTATCTTTAAATTCTTTCTTCAAAGCATCTGGGGGGTGTTTCACAAAGATTTAAGTATGACTTAAATCGCACTTAAATGCCGACGCGTATCTGAAATGCAACGAGCAATCTAATTGATCAATGCGCAGTAGTGCGCGTCCTCTTTGCATGATCTGACCAATGCAATTATGCCTTTTATACCGCACGTAACTAGGCATTTAAGTGCGACTCTAAGTCTACTTAAATCTTTGTGAAACACCCCCCTGGTTTGCTTTCCAACTTCAATCCAAAGTGTCACATAAGGCAGACATGTATTTAATATCATACACGTATAATGAAAGTTACTTCAGTCATTGAATTTGGACTGGGTATCTTTCAGTTGTCTATGGGGGAAAGGGATTACAATGTTAAGGTCAGATTTCTCCTGCTTGCAAATGATTTGTAAACAGTGCAAATTGAAAAAAAAAACACACTTAAAGTTCAGTTTTATGCTCAAATCTTTACAATACTGTAAATATTGGGGGGGGGGTGGAATCACCAAATGTTTCCTGGTGGGTATTTCAAAAAGCTGTTGGTAAGTTAAGAATGACTTTCCAAACGACTGGTGACCATTTCTTAGGAACTAAATCAATGGCAATGTAAATCTGGTGTGTATCATTTTACCACAAGAAAGGATCACCAGTCGTTTGTAACACAAGAACAGCTTTATGAAACACCTACAAATGTACCTGGGACCCGTTGCATAAAACTTTTGCCATGAAAAAACTCTGGCAAACAAAATTATGCCATTGAAAATTACACATAAAAAACTCTGGCAAAAAAATTGCCAGAGTTTTTTATAGCAAAAGTTTTATGCAACAGGCCCCAGGAGTCATTTTCAAATCGGAGGGGGCTTTTTTATTGTTAATCTCATGTAAACATTTCTGAGGAACTCCTAAAGATAAATTTGATGAAACATTTGGTAAAAAGGGAAAGTGGCAATAAGACAAATGGCTAAAGGCTGAACCGGAAGGAGACAAGATAAGATTAGACTTCATGGCTTTTTTTTTTCGTTCATTCATTCCACATCTTGAATCTTAAAATGCCTTGTTACCAGGATCCCGTAACACACAGGTTAGCAATCAGTCATATGTTCAATTTCTACGATTACAATGATTATAAACATTGTAGTTGATGCAATCAATCATTAAAAAATGTATGATGGTTGCTAAGCTTTGTGTTACGGGCCCCCGGCACAGGAACTTTAATAGTGTGATTTTCACATCCGCAAACAGGGCCTTGTAATCATATCAAGAATGGAATCAACAAGTCCTTCATTTTCAACATTCAATTTTGTTTCCTATAAGAAAACTTTGTTTTGAAATAGCACTCAAACCCATCATACAGCTGTAAAGAAATGTCAGTAGAATAACACATATGAGAAAATAAACTGGCTCTCTGCATTTAAAGGTATTATCCCATACACTCTTCAATGCATGAATGTCAAATACTTTGGCAATAAAATGAAAGCTCAACATCATCCAAAAGTCTTATTCCATGTCTTGTCAACATTCTGTCAATCAAATACATGAAGTTCATGAGTTGTTGCTTACGGAATTCAAGTATGTTTTTCATGACCGCTGTAACAATGACCTTTACATGATCCTAATTCTTGGTCCCATTTTCAAGCACATCTTGCGGATCTTTCAAATGGTTTATGAGTTATTGCTGGAAGATATTTAAATCATGTTTTCAGTGACCTCTCTCACAATGACCTTTGGTCTTATGACCTAATCATATGCAAGCACATTAAAGTCAGAGGTTGACCAATCAAATGAAGCTTGAGTTAATGTTGGAAAATCCATTGTCAATGTCATGCATACATTTTCCTGTGTGACCTTTAACCTTTAACCTCCATACGACTTCCAAACATTTCATGGAATGCATTTTAAGTTCTACCTATCTTAAAGAGGTATATGAACCACATTCTATCTTAAAATAATGTTGAACAATCAATTTTCAAGCATACACCTTTCTCTGCGACCTTTGACCTTCGTATGATTTTTGCATCATTCTATGGAATGCATTGTAAGTTCAATCCTGACATTAGGATTGAATGTGGGATTCTTTCTGTTGGAAATAAATGAAACTTGACATAGCGGGAATGTTATCATTCAAATCAATTGTTGGTGTATTCAACGTTCTCTGCGACATTTGACCTGTGACCTACGTCAAGATGGATCAGTGTATTGAAGATGGCTGGGCATACTTACATTGGGGAATGTATCAAACTGTTTGAGATTTTCCACATAGCAGAAGAGTTGTAGACTGATCACGGAGACTAAGATAAGTGAACTCATTGTGAACAGGATCAGTGTTCCCAACTTGATGAATGGCCCAAAGATCTACAACAGACACACAGTTGTCATTATCGATATTATCATATAATCATCATTATCATTATCATTGTCATTATTATCACTATTATCATTATCATTATCATCATTACCATTATCAATATCACTATCACTATCATCATCATCATCATCATCATCATCATCATCGTTGTCATTGTTATCATCATCATCGTTATCATTATCATCATTATCATCGTTATCACTATCATCACTATCATCATCATCATTATCGTTATCATCATCATCACCATCATCATCATCATCATCATCATCACCATCATCATCAACATCATCGTTATCATCACTATCACTATCATTATCATCATCATCATCATCATCATCATCATTATCATCATCATCATCATCATTATCATCGTTATCATCATTATCACTATCATTATCATCATCATCATCATCATCATCATCATTATCATCGTTATCATCATCATCACTATCATCATCTTTATCATCATTAGGCATGAGTACTCCCGTTTTGTTTTTTTGACCGGTGAGTGCCCTACCTTTCTGCTAAAGTCTTCCAAAGTCGGTGAAAGCTTGATTAGACGGAAACAGCGCATAACCTGTCAAGAATCAAACAGAAAAATAAATTAAAATTAGAAAAGAATGAAATAAGAAAAGAATTCATTATGTTACATATTCAGCTAATATTAATGAAATATGCACTGTACTGTACTGTCCAAATCCAATGGGCTAGCTCAAAGAGAGTAAGTAGACAAGATAATGAACTTATACCGCGCATTGCACAAGATAAAGAGGTTATATTGACAAGACAATACTAGTATAATTGGGAAAGTACATTTTTGGACTTCATAGAGATTGGATTATACTTTCCACCTTTCATGTAGGTAGACTGAAAATTATACTTCAGGGTCAAGAATGAAGGGAATGTTCTTAATTTTCTTAACTTTCCAACTAAATCATGGATGTGGAGATGTGAAATGTGAAATTTCAGCAAGTTTGGGAAGGTGTTTTTTTTCTCTAAATACGTTAAGACGGTTGTCAAAGTAGGGAAAGGTTTATGCTTGTAAAAGTTGTTTGAACGGCATATAAACATTTTGACTCAGCCCTAGTGTTATTGAATGTGATTTCAACGAACCTGAAAATAAGCAAGCTGTGATGAGTAGAGTCTATCAGGATACATGATGCGAATGGAGTTACCAATCGCGAGGCAGAGCTCAAACTTGTGGAGAGATCGCTTGAAGTATCCACGAAAACCAAGACACCATACCTTAAACAACACTTCCACATCAAACAGAAGAGTGAATCCAACCTGCAGTCATAACATGTGAAGAGTTTTTCCATTTAATGTGGGGGCTTCTTGGTTTAGTGGATATGTTTCTTGTCTTTCAATCAGAGGGATATGGGTTCGAATCCAAGCCAAGGTGTGTTTTCCTTCAGCAAGAAATTTACCCACATTGGTGCTGCACTCAACCCAGGTGAGGTGAATGGGTACCCAGCAGGACCAATTCTTTGAATGCACCAAGGGCTTTTAGCAGCTGGAGCTAAAGCCAGGGTAATATATAATGCGCCATTGAATAGGCAACTAGATAATTAGCACCTCATAAATGCAATATATTATATTAATTTTGTCTACTTCTAAGTACATTCACCCATTCATCCATCCACCCATCCAACCATCCTTCCTTCCTTCCATCCATCCGTCCACCCATCCATCCATCCATCCATCCATCCATCCA